>NC_041406.2:62519073-62794073 GCF_900747795.2 Erpetoichthys calabaricus | reverse complement strand
GCGGGCACGGGTTCAAAACGCCAGGGGTAGGCGAGCGAAGCGAGCAGGGGGCAAAGCCCCCTTGTGTGTGTGTGTGTGTATATATATATATATATTATATATATATATATATATATAAATAAAATAACACATATCTATACACTGCGGTGGGTTGGCACCCTGCCCGGGATTGGTTCCTGCCTTGTGCCCTGTGTTAGCTGGGATTGGCTCCAGCAGACCCCCGTGACCCTGTGTTCGGATTCAGCGGGTTGGAAAATGGATGGATGGATGGATATATATATATATTTTTTTTTTTTACCAGACTTAGTTTTCTAAATTTCTATATTTGTCCCACAACACAGAATCTGGCAAATAACAATTCACTTAATTAGCCCAGGAGTCCAATTAAAAACTGAAGCTGGTTGGAACAAAAACCTGCAGCCACAGTGGGACCCCAGGACCGACGTTGAGGACCCCTGGTCTATATTATGGGTGCTATCATGCCAGTTAAATTTTTGTTTTGTTTTTTGAATCATCGTAAGGCCATACCCAGAATAGCTGGAACTTTGAATTTGTGTGTGTGCATCTTCCAACACTGTGTGCATTACTAAGCAGGGTTTTATTAGAGGATCCCTTTCGTTCACCTGCTGATGGTGAAGTTCTATAAACCGTCTTATCTGGATGAAATTTTATTCGCCCACCTTGCTTCATATATACCCACCCACCAACACATTTATAGCTACACCACTACTACTACTAATAATTCTTTACATTTATATAGCTTTTTTCTCACTGCTCAAAGCTCTCTGTGTAAAGGGAACATTATAGTTTGTGCGTGTGTTTTTTCTTTTCTCCTGAGCTATGAACTGCTTTAATTTGTCTCCCCAAAAACTGCATCCCCACCCATATTTCTTTCACCTGCTGCCACTGTATCCTATTAGTTCAAGTGTAGAAAAAAAAAATGTGATTCTTACATGCTTCTTCATTATTATAATGATCAGTTCAGTCAGTAGTGAGGTGCCACCATTATATCCTATATAGCAGGGGTCGCAAAGTCCAGTCCTGGAGGTACCACCATGGCTGCAGGTTTTCATTCTAACCCTTTTCTTAATGAGTTACTTGTTTTTGCTGCTAAGTAACTTGTTTTGAACTAATTTTAATTGACATGCTCTTGAAGACTCAGACCCCTTAATTGTTTCTTTTTCCTTAATTAGCAGTCAAACAATAATGAGATACAAAATGAGCCAAAACAACTGGTGTCCATCATACAATATCTAAAAATAAAGAAAGATGAAGGTCTCAGGAATGTCGATGTTCTCAGGTCCCCAAAACATTTTAATATGGCTCTTAGAAAATCAACAATTTTGGAAATATCTGCTAATGCACCACAAGAGCAGCAACAAGCCACGAAATAAAGAATTGGTTGAACGACAAGAATTGGCACCTCATTAAGCAGTTGGTTGGAGTGAAATTGGTTGGAGTTTGACTCCCTCACTTAGTTGGTCTTCTGTTGGCTCCTTCACTTCACATTTCATTTCTGTTTGATTGTAGAAGATGGCGTCGACTGGTGTGGCTGGCCATCTGCTTGTCTCACTAATCTATGTTTTAACTTTGTTTTTATACATTAGTTTATCTCAGCGGCCACTGTCCTATGATTGTGATTCTTAACATATTTTCTTGCTTGCTTTCTTCTCAATTTTCATCTCCTGATGGGATATTATGTGAACCTCCACCTTTGTTTTATTCATCTCCTGACTTCTTCACCTGGATGCAGATGTTCACCTGTATCAGTAAGTTGAATGCCTCTCAGAGACGCAAACACACCCGCCGCCGACGTGGAAGAAGAGCCGGTATTGCTGTTAAACAACGCTGACTCAAGTCCCAGAGCTTGGATTCTCGATGCCTGCGAGTCGTCTATGACCCATCTTCTCCTGCACAGGACTCCATCCCTGGTCCATGGGCACTGGATTACCAGATTTAACTTCTCCATCTCAAGGCGGCATCACTATTCCTCTGTGTGCTCTCAGAGAGTAAATGCTGCTAATCTTCGCACACTCACCTGTGCACATCCCACAGCGAGCTCTTCTACTTCCATCAAGACTGCTCTTTTGAACATGAGATCAGTGTCTAATAACTTTTATTCTGCAAGACTTTATTATCTCAAATAAACTGGATTTATTTTTCACCAGAGACCTGGATTGTAAATGGTGACTCTTCATGTTCTACTGACTTGGTACCATCAGGTTATTCATTTTTAAACTCTCCTCGGTTGACTCGGCATGGTGGGGGCATTACCACTGTTTTTAAAAGTATGTTCTTCTGTCGGATCCTTACAAGGGGTCCGTTTAGTAGCTTCGTACTACAACTTTTGAAGTGTGCAGCTCCCCTTCTTTGTTGTCTGCTGTGGTTTATAGACCTTCTGTAATTAATGATATCTTCATTTCTGAATTCTCTGATCTCCTGGCTGATATTACCCTCTCCCATGACAAAATATTTATTGTTGGTGATTTTAACATTCACGTTTGTTGTCAATTGAAACCTTTGGTTAATGACTTTTTATCTCTATTGGATTCATTTGATTTTATCCAGCATATTAATATGCCAACTCACTGTCTCGGTCACACCCTTGAGCTCATTCTTACAAGTGATATTTCAGTTAATAATATTGATTTATGCGATGTTTCTTTTACTGATCACTTTTCTATAATGATGGATTTGAATATTACTGTTGATGTTCCTACTACTAGTTGTGCTCCATGCTGTTCTCGCTTTTTTAATTCTTCTATTATATCTGATTTTAAAACCATATTCTCTAGTCTTGATGTACTGTACATGTCCAGTATGATGGTATCGATGATTCTGTCTTAGAATTAAATTCTTCTTGCAAAACGTTTTTAAACTCAATTGCTCTGCTCAAGATACGCTGTACAGTAATCCCTCACTTATCGTGGGAGATAGGTTCCAAGGCCGACCGCGATAACTGAATTTCCGCGAAGTAGGAACACCATATTTATTTAATTATTTAACGTGTATTTAGACGTTTTTAAACCCTCCCTGTATTGTTTACAACCCACCCTTTACTCTATTAATAACAGGGACAACTGCTAAGCAATATGAAATCGGTAGATAAGTTTACACTTACCGTATAGCGAAGTACACGTAGCTATATATGACGTGATGAATATGCTGCGCAGTAAAAATGATGACGATGAAGGTGATAATCCCCTGAATGCAGTAGCAAGAGCACGTTAATGCTGAATGAGTGAGATGAGACTTCCTGGTTAATGCAGCACTCCGTCGCTGAGCCAATCAGCAGCACACAGGAACTTAACTGCGTGCTCTGATTGGGTAGCTTCTCAGCCATCCGCCAATAGCATCTCTTGTATGAAATCAACTGGGCAAACCAACTGAGGAAGCAAATACCAGAAGTAAAAAGACCCATTGTCCGCAGAAACCCGCGAAGCAGTGAAAAATCCGTGTTATATATTTAGATATGCTTACATATAAAATCCGCGAAGTCGTGAATCCGCGAAAAGTGAACCGCGAAGTAGCAAGGGATTACTGTAATAAGGGAAGACCTGCTCCCTGGCTAAATGAAACTATGCGACCACTACGCCGTGCCTGTCAAACTGCGTGTTACAGCATTGGAAAAAAGATGGACTGATTGTTTAGAAACAGATTTCTAGGACTTCTCTATTCAACTTATAGGTTGCACTTAAGAAAGCTAAACATGATTTCTTTGCTGATTTAGTATCCCGTCATTCTAAGAATTCTAGGTTCTTATTTAATTCAATTAATGCGGCCATTCACCCTCATTCTGTGACGGGATTAAATAGCATTGTTCTTTCATGTGAGCAGTTTCTTTTATTCTTTGTCAGTAAAATTGATACTATCCGCTGTGGTATTGTTCCAACTGGCTATGAACCTCCTACTGTTAATCATAGCATTGTCTTGGAATCTTTTGATCTTGTCTCACTTTCACAGTTAAAAAGTACTATTGACACCCTTATACCAACTCTCAGTCCTCTTGATATTGTACCACCACGCCTCTTAGTGGAAGCCTTTGATGTTTTGGGTCCACCTTTACTAGCCATTATCAATGGTTCTATCAGTGAGGGGGGTTGTGCCCTCATTTTTTAAACATGCTGCAGTGCATCCCTGTCTAAAAAAGGCACAATTAGATCCTGGAGTTTTAGTCAGTTTTCGCCCGATTTCCCAATTGCCATTTCTGGCTAAAATATTAGAAAGACTTATTTATAATCAATTGGTTCATCACCTTAACTCCAGTAATTTATTTGAGATCTACCAATCTGGCTTTAGGCATTATCATGGTGTTGAGACGGCCCTCCTGAAATAATTCAATGACATCTCTATTATTACGGACTCAGGTGGTGCTGCAGTCCTTGTCCTCCTTGACCTGTCCGCTGCCTTTGACACTATTGACCATGAGATACTGCTATTGCGGCTTGAACATCCTGTTGGGCTTAAAGGGGCTGCTCTTAACTGGTTCAGGTCATATTTAACTGGTAGACACTTTTCAGTGACTTTTAATTCCTCTTATTCGTCTACTGCTCCTCTTAAATGTGGTGTTCCTCAGGGATCCATTTTGGGTCCTATTTTATTCTCTATATACCTTCACCCTATTTGAGGTATTTTTAGGAAATTTAACATTTCTTTTCACTGCTATGCTGATGATACACAGGTTTATATTCCCGTCTGCAACTCTGCAATGAATCAACTGCACAACTGTCTTTTTGAACTAAGATCGTGGATGGCTAATAATTTTCTTGATCTGAATCAAAATAAAATGGAGGTGCTTATAGTGGGTCCATCAGCTAAAGCCCAAATTGGTCTTGGCCTTCTCGGCTCTCTCTCTGTCTTTTGCAAACCTCAAGTCCAATGTCTTGGTGCTATCTTTGACAGTAACCTCTCTTTTGAGAAACAGATTAATTCTGTTGTCAAGAGTTGCTTTTTCCAGCTTCGTCTTTTAGGTAAGATCAAGCCTTTTTTATCTTCTAGGGATCTTGAGAAAGCTACTCATACTTTTATCTTTTCTCGCCTTGATTACTGCAACTCGTTGTATTTTGGGATTAGCAAATCCCTGATACACAAATTACAATTGGTCCAGAATGCTGCCGCTCGCTTTCTGATTGGGGCAAGAAAGTCTGATTCTGTTTCTCCAATATTAGCTTCTTTACACTGGCTTCCTGTTAGTTTTCTAATTGATTTTAAAATCTTGTTGCTAGTATTTAAATCTTTACATGGGCTTGCTCCTGCCTATTTATCTGAATTGTGTGCTTTACACCAGCCATATAGAGTGTTTAGATCTTCTGGTCAGTTGTCTCTTGTTGTCCCTCGTACCAAGTGTAAAACTAAGGGGGACAGGGCTTTTGCAGCTGCTGCTCCTCGCCTGTGGAACTCTTTACCTCATTACATAAAGGAGTCATCTACAATTGAACTGTTTAAAACAAGATTAAAGACTCATTTCTATTCACTTGCTTTCCATGACCTTCAGTAATACTAATGGTTTCCTCATTGTGATTATGTAATCTTACTTCTATTTATTATTTATTTATGTCCATTTATTTTATTTTTATTTGTTATTTAAGTTAATTGTATGGTTTTTGTTTTTTTTTTTTTTTCTTCTTCTATTGTAAAACAATTTGGCCACAGCATTCCTATGTTGTTTTAAATGTGCTATATAAATAAATTGACATTGACATTGTTTGGGTGCCATTTAAGGAAAGAAATGAAGCAATTCAGAAGAATGATGAAGAAATCCAGGGGAGCAAATCTTAAAAAAGCAATTCAATTAAAATGAATTCACCAGAAGTTAATTAGCAGCACAAACAGGACACTCATTAAAAAAAGGGTTAGAATGAAAACCTGCAGCCACGGTGGTCCTCCAGGACTAGAGCTACTGCAGAGTTTGAAAAAAGTAGAGAGATAAATTAGCAGTGTTGTATCAAAATTGAAATGAGCTTACCTTGAAAGCTTTATCTGTCATTCTCTTCTAAATCTATGGTGAAGCATTAAAAAAAAAAAAACAAAAACACACACACACAAATAGCCCAAAAGGTACAGTCAGGATGCTACCACCAATAAGTTGCAACGAGCAAACTTGTGTTCTTTAAAAATACACATGCAAGACAATGGCAAAGAAGGCATAATCAACTTTAAGAGATGCATAAAGCCAGAGCCTCTCCCAGAGGAGCCAAGTGCAAGTAATACAATTTAGTATATATGTTGTTACGAAAAATGTTAGTCATGTTTACCTGGGACATACTTTGCTACATGTATTTCATACTTTGTGAATAAAATTAGGAAGCATTAAAGCCCGAGTCTGGATTTACTTATCTCAGGAATCAATAATTCATGTCTTCTTTCTGGGAAGACTCAATCCCAAACACATTTGTGTTTAAGTCATTCAAGTCAAGGTAGGGTTAGGGTTAGTGACATACAAAAACAAAAAATGAATGAATATATGAGGTAAAGGATTTAAATTCAATAATACTATATTATACGGTCACACCACAGTACCTGTATGATCAATATAGGTGCTGATTCCATGTGGGTTAAATGACTGCATGTCAAATCCATGGCTGATTCGGAGTTCAACTGGTTTTAGGACATCCCCCTCCAAATCCAGAACAAACATTTTGCCTGGTACATCAGGAGCAAAGTTTTGCGATAAAGGATATTTCAGCCCCTATAAAAGTTGAAACAGATCAGTTATTTAATGAATTAAGTGTACACGCATACACATAAAAGCTTAGGTTGCCTTGTAAAAACATTTAGTTTCTTATCCAACTACATGTGGACCTCTAATGTGGGTAGGGGAATGCAGCTTTATTTTTTTTTAGCTTGACAGGTTTTTTTTTCTTCACTATTGTCTTGTTTATTCAAGTGTTTCTTTGAATAAACTGTGCTTTATTATAAGATATTTTGTTATCTTAAATATATATAAAAATGCACTCTTAGTATCTACATTATGTATGGAATTGTGACCCAGCATCATCTTGTGAAAGATGCCCCAGACACAGACACGAACGCCAAATATCCCAAAACACACACGTTTAATTCCTTCTGCACCTGCTCACACAATACAGTGCACAAATCACCACCAATTAAGTCTGCTCAGTCCTTTCTTTGTCTTTTCTTCTGCCACCTCTACTCCACTCCTTGCCAGCTCCATCCTCTTCCACCCGACTCCAGCTTCACGAGTGGAGTGAGGCGGCCTCCTTTATACTGCACCTGGAAATTCTTCAGGTGCTTCTTAATTAACATCCAGCAGCACTTCCGGGTGTGGCGGAGGTGCTGCATGCCAAGGCTCCAGAGCTGTCAAGGCACCCCCCCAGCCCCAGACAGTGTTCAGCTTCCCAGCTCCATATCCATGGCCCGGATGCTATCCAGGGGTGCTGCCCTCTTGCGCCCTAGGGAAGATATTGCCCCTCTCCCGGTCCTTCCCTTCTCCAGGCATCCCGATGGGGCAAGGCCCCTGGTTGTCTGTCACAATCTTTATTAACCCAAATCAGAATCAACTACTGCTTTCTTTGCACTTGTGTTGAATATGGTTGCTACCTCTTTCTAACCACCTCCAAATGTGGCCTGAATGATCCGGTCATATGTACAATCACACACGTGTTTTATATGGCAAAGTTTATAGTGCAAAGATAATACTAAACACACAAGTAAACATAAAAGACAGTGGCTAAAGTAAAAGAAATGTAGTGTTTTGGGGTTGTCAAATAGAATCCAAAGCTTTTTTTTTTCAAATAAAATATTGCAGCATGATACTGTATGAAATGAGCAGTTCAGCCTTGATTCCCTAAATATATCACACAGTTCTTGCCACTGAAACAGAAATAGAATAAAATACCTTAAAGACTATGTGTGGGAGAGATCAACAACTACTGCTGAATTGAAGTAATTGCTTTTAAAGAGAATACTAGCAGTTATTAAGTCTACAAGATCAGAACATATCGTCCCCCAATTAAAAAGTCATACATTCCAATCTTTTCAATGAAGGCATGGCAAAAGTACATTTTTAAAAGTGTTTTTATCACCAGATTATGTTTATTAAAGGATTTAGCTGAAGATCAGAATATGAAATCCATTCTCTAAATTTTAGCTCCAAATCATAGTCCCAGACTGTCAGAACCTATCCATCCTGACAGCACAGGGGGTTGGGGCAAAGCAGGGCAGGGGTTAAATTAAAGGAGAAACATGGATTATTCTAAATGTCTGACAGAATTTCCTTGTTATACATCCATCCATCCATCCATTATCCAACCCGCTGAATCCGAACACAGGGTCACGGAGGTCTGCTGGAGTCAATCCCAGCCAACACAGGGCACAAGGCAGGAACCAATCCCGGGCAGGGTGCCAACCCACCGCAGGACACACACAAACACACCCACACACCAAGCACACACTAGGGCCAATTGAGAATCGCCAATCCACCTAACCTGCATGTCTTTGGACTGTGGGAGGAAACACACGCAGACACGGGGAGAACATGCAAACTCCACGCAGGGAGGACCCGGGAAGCGAACCCAGGTCCCTATGTCTCCCAACTGCGAGGCAGCAGCGCTATCCACTGCGCCACCGTGCCGCCTCCTTGTTATACAGTATGTCTTAAGTCAGTTGGACTCCTAATATCCATAGGTGTTGTAAATCTTATTCTTTACTAAATGTTCATACTTCCAGTTAACCCAGTTTACCTGAAGTAGGGATGCTAATAACCAACTGCTGTTCAATTAACCTACGTTAATAGTTTAACTGAATAATCTTGATAGCATGATTAATTTTAATTTGCACTGCAAAACATAATTGCCTTGTTGCATGGAAGTACCTGATGCAGACTTGCTTAGAGACATGTTACTCATTTAAACAGGCAGGAGAGCAGTATTTAAGCTACATGTCAGGCTTAGTTCAGCACACACTGTTATACTGTGATGAAGTACAAAAGTGGTACATCTAAGCAGTACTAATACATACAGAACAAGCATGCTACCTGTGAGTTCAGTCTTGATCAGCCTAACCTTTCAATAGCAAAGAAAAAAGCTAAATCACATTAAAGGTGTGTACAGTAATGCCTCACTTATCGCGGGAGATAGGTTCCAAGGCCGACCGCGATAACTGAATTTCCGCGAAGTAGGGACACCATATTTATTTAATTATTTAACGTGTATTTAGACGTTTTTAAACCCTCCCTGTATTGTTTACAACCCACCCTTTACTCTATTAATAACAGGGACAACTGCTAAGCAATATGAAATCGGTAGATAAGTTTACACTTACTGTATAGCGAAGTACACGTAGCTATATATGATGTGATGAATATGCTGCGCAGTAAAAATGATGACGATGAAGGTGATAATCCCCTGAATGCAGTAGCAAAAGCACGTTAATGCTGAATGAGTGAGATGAGACTTCCTGGTTAATGCAGCACTCCGTCGCTGAGCCAATCAGTAGCACACAGAAACTTAACTGTGTGCTCTGATTGGGTAGCTTCTCAGCCATCCGCCAATAGCATCTCTTGTATGAAATCAACTGGGCAAACCAACTGAGGAAGCAAATACCAGAAGTAAAAAGACCCACTGTCCGCAGAAACCCGCGAAGCAGTGAAAAATCCGCGTTATATATTTAGATATGCTTACATATAAAATCCGCGAAGTCGTGAATCCGCAAAAAGTGAACCGCGAAGTAGCGAGGGATTACTGTACAACAATAGAACAAAACATGGTACCAAGCAATGCTGCTGATACAAAGGTACTCTGGAGCTAATCAATTTATCATGAGCTAGAGAAAAATATTTTATTTACTGACACTGTCTCTAGCACCAAAATTTCAGTTACTTATAATCAACTAACTCCTGAACTGCATGAATAACTGAGAATTGCTGTTAAGTTAGGCATACAATATGTAGTAGCTGACAGCCTTGCTGAGAAGCTAGGCCTAGTGGTTGTGAGTGCTCAATGAATGAATGAATCAAAGCTGTATTGGTGTGTATATATATATATATATATATATATATATATATATATATATATATATATATATATATATATATATATATATATATATGAGTACACTGTACAAGCATAATTAAAATCTTGAGTGTCTGCCTCAGGGACTTTAACCATAGACTAACAATTAATGGTACAGTTAACAGTACAATAATGCAACAATACTGAACAATTAATACTAAATTATGGAGCAAAAAATAATGTGCAATAGCTAATACAAGTAAGCCCGCGATTCACTAGCGAATCGGAAATCCAAGAATGGCAATCAGTTTCTGTTCCGTCCGATATTTGGATGGATGTCATATCATGGAGGGTGGTTGCGTCTGGGGAAATGTCATTTAATTCAATAAGCATATCTGAACTAAAGCGGTTTCGTTTTGTGGAGACGTGATTCTGTTGCCTTTGTTGACACTGACTGCTGGCAGAGTGAAGCACAGCAAGTGTAGTTTACAGGTTGTGGTGTTCGTGTGCCAGCCACTGAGTCGGGGAAGCCGCTGGGTTTGAGTCTGTGACCGTTATGCGATTTATATTACTGGCACAGTGGATTAGAGCAAGTGTAGTGAACAGGTTGTGTTGTTTGGGCGTCACCTACTGACTCTGGGAAGCCGCTGCGTTTGACTCTGGGGCGTGCGCCACGGCGCAATATGCGCCTCGGTGGGAAGCCGCTGCGTGATGAAATATCATGGAGGGTATATGCGGTGGTATGGGCGGTCACGTCCGGGCGGCTGTACAACCTGGCGTGCACACTTTACCTCAGGTGTAGTTCACAGGTCGTAGGCATGGTAAAGTTTCCATTTAATTCAATAACCCTATTTGAACTAAAGCGGTTTCTTTGTGTGGGCGCCTTTGTTCATTGTTTGTATCCATGACTGTACAGGTTGTGTTGTTTGGGCGCCACCTACTGACTCTGGGAAGCTGCCGTGTTTTGGGAAGCCACTGCGTTTGACTCTGGGGCGGGCGCCGCCGCATTTTGGAAAGCCGCTGCATTTGACTCTGGGGCGGGCGCCAAGGCCGCAGTGCGCATGCGCCTTGGTGCGTCCGCTGTGCATAAATTAACTGTGGTTTAGTAAGATAGATACAGCTTGTAGTAGTAAAGATGAAGATGAACAGGTCAGTGGACTAAAGTGGCAAGTGTTGAAGATTTGCAATCACTGTAGCAGTTTAGGAATCCACCTTACAGATACATGCAGACACTTGCCATTTGTATCAATCTGGTTATTATGTCTCTGCCATTCCAAAAGATTCCGCATCACAAACTTTTCAGCCATGAAATGCATTGCATTTGCCGTTCCAATAGATGACATATCACAAACATTAATACTGCTTTTACGAATCCCATACCAAATGGCATATTAGATGGGTGGCGCAGCTAGTTAAGCAATAAACTGACAGTTCCGAGATTCAGTAATATTAACGTGCAGTAAAATAAGTGTAGTGCAAATAAACTAGAACAGTGCATACAGTATATATATCACAGTAAACTGCTCTCAAATAACTGACAGCTCTTGAACTTGGCAGCACAGTATGTGACACTGCAAGATACCAAAGTGCAAAATATGGTATGTAAATCACATGTTAAGCAATAAATGACAAGTTCTGACAATATTAAAGTACAAAATAATGTGACATGAATACACAAATCACTAGAGTAAATAATTGGTACAATGAAAGAAAATCTAGAATTTTTAAGTGTATATTGTTGGATAACCGTTTTAGTATTCCAAATAGTGCTTGTTCAGCAATTGTATTACCCAGGAGTGAAAACTGTCTCTGAACCATGTTGTGTGTGTTTGGATGGTCCCATGTTTTTTTTTCCCAGATGGAAGGGAAGAGAAAAAGATCCTTTGCAGGATGGCTAGAGTCCTTCATGATATGGTCCTACTTTCCAAGGTAACGTAAAATGTAGATGTCCTGGATTTCTGGCAGCTGTGAGATTGTAATTTTCTGTGCTGTCCTCATAACCTTTTTTAGGGCTTCAGAGTCTGGTGCAGAGCAGCTGCTAAACCAGGTTGCAATACATTCTACGAGGGCTGACTCCATCACACACCTGAAGAAACAAGCGAGTAGTGAAGGTGACAACTGGGCCTTTCTCAGATGTTTAAGGAACTGCAGGCATTGGTTAGCTTTATTAATGACAACGGCTGTGCACTCTTTCCACCTGAGGTCAGTAACGAGAATGACCCCAAAACATTTGAAGCTCTTGACCTGTTCCACAGTATCACCTCCAGTAAAGATGGGGAAATGTGCTACTCCCCATTTCCTAAAGTAATAATCATTTTGTTTAAATATGCAGATGTTGGGAGGAAGGTTGTTGTCTTGACACCCCTCTGCCAGTAGTCTCACTTCGTGAGGGTATACAGTCTCTGCCTGTCACAAGGACCACAACTTTAGTTTTGCTGGCAGTCTTGATAGCGGAGTTAGAGCTGTGTCTGGCTACACAGTCCTGTGTGAATATAGAGTATAACAAGGGGCTAAGCCTGCTGCCCTATGGAATGCTTCTGTTAAGAGTTATGGTGGAAGGGTTATTTTTGCCAATCTACATTTGCTAGGGTCTGCCAGTCAGGAAGTCCAGAATCCAGTTACAGAGGGCAGCCCAAAGTCCTAGATTTAAGTTCACAAATGAGTTGGACGGTATGACAATGTTAAATGCAGAGCTGCAATCTACATACCACAGCCTGACATAACAGTTTTTGGATTTCCAGGTGAGACAGAATAGAATGAAGTGCAATGGATGTAACATTCTCTGTGGATCTGTTATGATGGTAGGCATATTACAGGGGGTCCAAATGATCTGGAATGAGGTCTCCGAAATGTCCTAGTACCAGCCACTCAAAATACTTCATTGCAAGTGGAGTAAGTGCCACTGGGCAGTAATCATTAAGGCACTTCACTTTGATTTTTTGGGGCACTAAACCAATGGTTGTGTCCTTGAAGCACATTAGAACTGTTGATTGTTTTAGAGAGAGACTTAAAATGTACATGTATACACCTGGTAGTTGGACACTGCAGGTTTTCAGTGCACGCGCGCCCAGAAATTCCATCTGGTCTGGCTGCTGTGCAGATGTTAATACAATTAAAAGTCTTTCTTGCATCATCCACATGATGTCCGGGAGTTCTGTTGTAATACTCTCTATGTGTTCATAATAATGAAAAAAACGCTGTGGTTACTAATTCACCTAGTCTTGTTAACAGGAGTCTCAGTAGCAGTGGTTTTGCTCATATGCAACAAATCACAGTCAATCACAGACTCAACATGTATGTTAACAAAGGCAAAAGACTACCTGAGTATACACCAAGCACTGATGCAATAAGGGTGGCTATTCACCTGCTAGACTAACAGTTAACTGCACACCAAATTCAGTCCTGAGCATGATCCTATCCCTAAACAAAGATGCCTTAAATGCCTTTCTGTAAAATAATAAAGTTAATCTAATCTAAAAATAGTAAAGAGAGAGAAAGGTCCATCACCAGAAAGTCCCTTTTAAACAATTAGTGATTATTAAGCAACAAGAGTCTGTTCATTATGAAATGTGGTCTAAACATGCATTCCTAGTTTCACAAGGAGTTAAAATGGGGAATACAGCACAAAATTAACCCAACACAGATTTTTTGGGATCAAAACAAAGAACAAACTGCACCATACTGCTTAACTCACCCACATGAGCAAACGAGTGGCCTGGACACCTATCCTGTCCTAATCAGTGTTACTATTTATACTGTAGTTACAGAGATACCAATTTACTGATATGTTCTGAATGAAAAAAAAAAAAAACAAAAGCTTCTGCCCTTTACAACTTTGTACTGATAATTCCAGCTCTGCTGATGCGGACATGGCTTTCTTGGAAGTTGTTGAAAAGGTAGTACAGGGGCATGTTTGACCAGAGTTTTCTCTGATGTAATGTAAAATGCAAATTAATGTATTGTAAACACTAACAGGCTGTTGACAATTCCTGTGCAGGTGGTTTCCTGCTTCAGTACCTCTTAGTTGCTGGTCACTATGTATTTGAAGTACTTCAGAATAAGAATGTTTCAAAGAAATAAGCAAAATACAGTTTCTTAAATCTAGAACAAAATACTCTTCAAAATGTCCTTGGGGGCAAATAAATGTCCTCTGTTAAACACATTAATAAAACTGTTATATGATGTTTTGCATCATTAAAAATCATAATGACTACCTTGAACTAATTTATGTTTGGCCCTGTTCATTGACCAAGTTCAGTAAAGCATTCTTTATGAACTCATGCTTTGTGAAAATGCTGCACTTGTTAACCCATTGAAATATGTTTATCTAAATTTTTCTTATTTTTGCTGTAAATACCATTTCACACCTGCCAAGTTCTGAGCCACTGGAAGACATCTGGATGAGCACTGGTCACAAAGATGCAGCACTGCTATGGAGTTAGATTTACATTTTGTAAGCATCTAACCCTCTATACCCCTTGCAGAGAATAAGTACACCTGGTTTTTGCTCTCCATGCCTGGTCTTGAGAACAAAGATATTACTTGTCAATAAAGACATTGTAAAGCAATTTATCACATTTTCATGTAATAAAATCACAAAATTTTGCATAATGTTGGTAAAGTACTATTAAAACTTTAGTGGTTTAGTACTTTTTAGTACTGGTATTCTGCAAAACACTATACTACACAATAAGTTATCTCATAAAAGAGGGAATTTGGGGGGAATGTGTGTAAAGTTATGTCCACAAGCCCACTTACAGTACATGCCTAAATTATAGTTAAGTCCTGGTTTAATTAAAAAATACTTAATAATGCAGTCTAAAAAGAGAACCCAGTCAATAGGCCTTATTTAGATTATGTTCTAACTCTCCTACTTTAGGACAATGATAAAATTTTACATAGGGTGCATGGATCAATGTTGTGCAGCTTTCCTTTTCTATTTACAAATGGAAAAAAAAAGTATTAAGCCTGTCAAATATTTAAAAAACAGTAAATTAGGTGTGTGTCTAGATTAAGCAAAACAAATGATGCACATGAATAAAAGTTTTAGTTGATCAGATACAGTATGTGCCAACTGAAGGTTTATGTAGCCAAGTGTAATTCAAAACAGTGGCAAAAAAATCTTTGAGAGGATAGACCATTCTCTCCTGGGGCTTCATGTTTAAACGGTGCGTATGCACAAAAATGTTGCATACGAACGTTTCCATGCTCAAATCGCGATGTATAAAACCTAAACTTGGCATAAAGCCACACACATTTTCATGGTACCTCCAACCCTGGCATACGAAAGTTCTCCGATCGGTTTTGCAAACTGGTAGCACCCAGCTTCAAAGCAGTGCTACTGTTCCAGTGTGGTTACTCTTTCTTTTTTAGATCCACATCCCTGACGCGGCTTTATAAAAACACTGAAATTAACTGCATTTTGTTTATTAGTTTAATGCGTCTGATTGTAATTAATCTGTAACAACATGATGGTCCACACAATGGTCAAACTATTCTAAATACAATAGCTGCTTTAGCGTTGTTACTCTCACTGCACCTTCTTCTCCTTTCAGCTGCTCCTGTTAGGGGTTGTCACAGCAGATCATCTTTTTCCATATTACTCTCACTGCACCACTCGGAGTATTTATATCACTGTATCTGAGTGGGTAATCACAGCTCTACTCCAGCTGATATGAAAGAGAATTATTGGTATACAGCATCAAGCACACGCTGCCTCAGCCATGCTGTCTATTGAACTGCTCTCATATGGCAAACGCTTTACAGCCTTTCCTCGTGGTTCAGAAACAGTTTCATCCCAAGAACTATAAACACATTCAATCAGTCCATCAAGTGCTCTTTGTAGAACTGTTTGTACTTAGAAGTACAATTACCTCACTGTAAACTTGATAGTTATAATATTGCACAACCTGAGCCACTTTATACAGCGCGTATTTACATATGATGACGATATCATTTTTAAGATGAAATGCAGCAAAATATGTTTATTATACAGATAAAACTAACTTTATTTAAATAATCTATATTGTTAATAAATAATCATGTGAGGACACAGTGTCGCAGCGCTAGCAAGGACCTGGCGCTCCATTCACGGATTGTTCCTGCCTCGCGCTGTATTCTTGCTGGGACTGGCGCAACACTGGATGGACAGAATAATTAAACATGTACTACGAAGATATGTCAATGTTCCTTAAAAGTTTTGAACAATCAGCATTCTAAGCTTACAGATGGCTTAACATCTATTACAGAGCTGATTGTGTGGCGATTGGGTATTTGGAGAAAGAAAAGGAAGGACAGGAATTGGAGGTTAGTATGTATGAAAGAGACAGTACTGCTGCAATAAATTATTTCATCGAAGGTCGCGCACGGCACAGCAAGCATCTTGCGGGAGGCATGAACAATCACTGCGCCACCATGTTCCCCATGTTTAATAACACGCTTTAACTCCTATCATCATGAAAATGATATCAAGTATACATCTCAGTATTTCAATTATTCAGAGAGCTGTAATACCACAAAAGTAATGGATTCTGTGTCCTGTCGGAGGAAGACAAAACCGCTTTAACAAGCACATAGTGATTCACACACACAGAGCACATTGAAGATCAAATACAAAACAAAGCATTTAATGTGCAACTTTAGTTACGATGGGATTTGAGAAACTAGTAAATTAAACGATTTTAAGATGAAGTTTATGATGTTCTACTTTAATGACAAAATGAACTACGTGATTAAAGTGGAAATTTAGAGATTAAAGTTGACATTTCGTGCTTTGTTCCCCACTGTGTGCCTATTTTTTTTTTCTCTGTACACTAATAAGCTTTCATATGACACTCGGATGGTGGGCTACGACTCGCCTTTTCACAGCGACTTTGATATCTGACAACTTTTTTTATTTCGGGCACTGTGCGACTTTGTGAACTTGAGCTTTCGAGTTTCTCCAACACTCTATGTAACTCGATCAACTTCCTTTTGTTGTTTATACTACTGCTTAAACCAACAAATAGTAAGTTTTTCCTTGCCTCCACTTGGTATTCACTGAAATTCTTCTATTTCCTCCGTGCTTTTGCCATTGCCTTTTCATAGAACGCTGAGCTTAAGGGCTATTTATATTGATTTGTATATTCAAAGAGGCATAATTCTGGAAGGAGTTGGGGCGGGACAGCAGGCGCGTGCACGTGCATTACTTTTCACGCTGACCAGGATTTATGTAGCAGAAGAATGTGGAAGTTGGTGTTCGCACAGATTTATGCATCTGGATTTTTTTGTGCGTACAAACATTTCCGCTTTTGTGCTTATGCCATGTAATAGTGTGAGTTCTATGCACAACGTTATACAATAGGCACCTGGTCATGAGATTGCTGTCAGAAGGCGCCAGTGTACTTTGTGGAGCTTCTTACTGCTAAATACAACTGTGAGCGTGTCATATTATGCAGCAGACTCTCGCTCTCTCTTTAGCCTTATTGCACCACACTTGACTTAATCTTTCCCCGAACGACCACCACTGCGCCCAAAGCTTACTCCTGTTACACAATAGGAGGCTAAATGCCAGAATCCAAACTTTCACATTGTGAAAGTGCAATGAAGTCAGTTTTCTCCATTTTAATAAAACAAGTTACAAGATGTATGCATGGCGCAACATTTAGATGCGTTTGGTGGCCAAGTTAACTGATCTGAAAATTGGAACATTTCACATTTTTTTTTATTTACTTGATCCAAAAATCAGTTATTACATTTTTGTTTATTAAATAGTTTTGTAGTAATAGCGATAATAGAATGCAGTGAAATTACATGTGTTAGTAGACCACATTAAATATGTGCTTTTTACCAGAACTTTACAATGGATATAAAGTGGAGTACAAATACGCTTGTGGTGCCTCAACAGCTTTCATACACAGCAAACTGCAATGTAAGTGATGTGAAAATGACATCGAAGGGAGAAAAGAACTGAAATAAGTTCCCCATCTAGTTATTACTATTAGTTAAAACACAGTAATTTATAAAAAAAATTATATAAATAAATGAGAGCTTGGAAAGGAACTAATTTATTGTATGATGGGAATTCAAATGGTACACGATGGGCAAGAAGATCAGGGGCTTGACACAATTGTTCATGTATATCTAGGACTGGAAGATCATGGGCTGGGTGCCAGTGATCAGGACCTAGCCACTGAAGCCTTCCACCTCCAGACTCCATTGTCCACTGTTTTTAAAACCGTACTATGTTTACATCAGTTAAGGCAGCCATACCTTTCCAGTGTTAACTAGTTCAAACACCACTTAGCTACAGGTTGATAATGTCCTCTTCTTTACAACATTTTCTGCAGATAATATTGTTTAATCAGTACAGCCCTATATATACTTACATAATCGCTATCCCCTTTCATTTATGTCCAGAGAAGTAACTTTGTGCTCAATTATCTAACTTACCTACAGCAGCAGGAGAAGGCACTACTGTGTGAGCTGTTTGTGCATGCGCTCTGCCTGACATTTGACTCACTTGCATTGGGCATCTGAGCGGCTGTCAGATGAGTAAAACAGGAAAATATAAAAGTTTTAGCAACTGCTCTCAAGGTAATATTGAAACAGTAAACTAATTCCTACTGTAGTCGCATAGAACGTTTCTGAGTTTTAAGATGAACATATTTGCAAATTTGCCAATGCTTTTCAATGAGAGATTTTGAAATTTTAAAATTTCATACAGTATAACCCGTTTGAGATATCTGAACAAAAATTGAACTGTCTTCTCAACAAGACTGGTCCACAGGGGGCCGAGTTGTTTCATGCAGAGACACAGACCAACATGGATCTTTGCAATAGGTCCTTCATGCATTAAATGCTAACGTATCTAAAAAAACTATCAGAAATGTTAAAAGAACCCAGAGTTATATATAGTGCACTTTATATAATACAAATCAATAACTTTTATGAAGCTATGTAATACATTTATGAAGTTATGTTAGGAATGTCTTTGTGGGTATAGCCTCTATATTTGAAGGAACGCTTAACCATTTTAGGGAAAGTTCAATAAACAGAACCTACTCTAAGTCTAATACAGTAATCCCTCCTCCATCGCGGGGGTTGTGTTCCAGAGCCACCCGCGAAATAAGAAAATCCGCGAAGTAGAAACCATATGTTTATATGGTTATTTTTATATTGTCATGCTTGGGTCACAGATTTGCGAGAAACACAGGAGGTTGTAGAGAGACAGGAACGTTATTCAAACACTGCAAACAAACATTTGTCTCTTTTTCAAAAGTTTAAACTGTGCTCCATGACAAGACAGAGATGACAGTTCAGTCTCACAATTAAAAGAATGCAAGCATATCTTCCTCTTCAAAGGAGCAAACAAATCAATAGTGCTGTTTGGCTTTTAAGTATGCGAAGCACCACGGCACAAAGCTGTTGAAGGCGGCAGCTCACACCCCCTCCGTCAGGAGCAGAGAGGGAGAGACAGATAAAAAAATCAATACGTGCCCTTCGTGCTTTTAAGTATGCGAAGCACCGTTCAGCATGTCGTTTCAGGAAGCAGCTGCAGCTGCACAAAAGATAGCAACGTGAAGATAATCTTTCAGCATTTTTAGACGAGCGTCCGTATCGTCTAGGTGTGCGAACATCCCCCCTGCTCACACCCCCCTACGTCAGCGCAAGAGAGGGAGAGAGAAAGTAAGTTGGGTAGCTTCTCAGCCATCTGCCAATAGCGTCCCTTGTATGAAATCAACTGGGCAAACCAACTGAGGAAGCATGTACCAGAAATTAAAAGACCCATTGTCCGCAGAAACCCGCGAAGCAGCGAAAATTCTGCGATATATATTTAAATATGCTTACATATAAAATCTGCGATGGAGTGAAGCCGCGAAAGGCGAAGCGCGATATAGCGAGGGATTACTGTACTGCAGATCATGAGCTGTGGATTTTAACTATTTATTTTAAAACATTAAATGATTAAAGCAGTAACAAAAATTATGAAAGAGAATGCCAGCTATAACTTTGGAGTCAGTCCTTAAACAAGAATACAGTATGTTGGCACAGATACAACTTGGTTAACAGAAATTTAAACATACCTTTCAGGAAGAATTTTTTTCAGAGTTAACTGCAGGTACAGTAAAATTCCAGTAGTGGAATAGAATCTGACAGACATTATGTAAATTAGAAAATGGCAATTTATAATACTGGATTATGTTTAAAAGAGAATATGTTTCTTTTTTTGAGGTCACTTACAGCAGTTACTTGATCATTTCATCATATTCTCAAAACTTTCAGAAATTACCTAAATCAGTTTTTTCATTTCTCCATGAAATTCTGAAATGTCATCTTGATGTGACACTTTAGTGGTCTGAGACACATCCTGAACGTGACTAATTTAAAAGATGCAAATGTGAAAATTTGTCACTTAATTGCAAATAAAAACAAAAATTATTCGGGAAATTACTGTGTTACTATTTTTGCTTTTATTTTGTGTTACTAAATGAGAGATCAGGGTCATATGTTAACTCCTCTTGTAAGAACGTTTTCTTAGAATAATCAAACTGGTAGCTACTAACTGGAAGGTTTTTCAAAGTGAAATTTTTATAGTTTAGGAATTTTTTATGATCTATTTCTCTCCTTTATTTTACAAAAAAAAAACACTAATGGTGAATAACTGCAGAGTGGTTTGTGAGTTTGAAAACTGGTTATTGCTTATTATAATAAAATAAGCAGTCAATTTTATAGCAGTTTCCTAGGCTAAAATCTGTTACTTGGACCTTGAATAATTCACATTTCTCTTGCAATTTGCTCCATTTCCAAATTACCTAAACCCTGCTTGAATACTGAATTTATGGTTATTAGTAGTGTACTGAATGTTAATATTTACAAAAATATTTTAATGTAAACTGTTAAAAAATACCACACACAAATTTCCAGAGCATGTTATCCATTTGTTCTTCTCTGGTGCTCAATCATGTTCATAGAAAATGGGGACGAAACAGCATGGTGTTACTACATGTCTTTACCATAAGATGAGCTTTGACATTTAACCCTAACATCTGTGAGTAACTTAGGCTTATTAAAGTATATATACATACTGTATATTTGTTTTTTGGATAGGCAATGGGACAAATCAGTTCATGGTGTTGACACAGACTATATTATTTGCTATAATCAGCCAACATTCCAAAAAAAAAAAAAAATCTTTGGTCCTCTGTATTTAGATATTGTACTAAATTACTAGAAAATGCATTCTGTAAATCTAGCGACTACTGAAATTATTTCCTCGATGGTAATATTTATGTGATTAATAATTCTACGAGGGACATTCAAAAAGTTTCCGCACTTTTTTAAAACTATATTTATTAAGAATTTCAAAAAACAAGTTATATCACTTTTCTACATAGTCACTTTCCTTTGTGATGCAATTTTCCCAGCACCGTGCCAACTTTTTAAAGCCATCAGCAAAAAATGTTTTTGGTTGAGTATGTAGCCACTGATGCACCGCTGCTTTCTCATCAGGGTTCTTTCCTCATTCCTCGTGGTCATGGCAGTAGCTGGACGTCCGGAGTGTTCTGCATCCGTAACACTAGTATAGCCATTTTCAAACATTTCAACCCACTCATAGACGACTCTACGAGAGAGAACTTTATCCCCATAATAAGCATACATGTGGGGATGAATTTTTGGTCCTGGGACACCTTCTGCCCACAAAAAGCATATGACATAAATTGCACCAAAGAGGAACAGCGTTCTAAGTTTTGTAGCCATCTTCACCAAAGGGTGACAACTCTTTGCCCATGCAGTTTAGTATGTCATCTTGCCAGACAGATCTAGTTACATGACACTCTCGGACACAACGAATTACTATTCCTCCCACCTTCACCATTTCCAACGAAAATATAAAAGTAAGGAAACATTTTGAACAACCCTCGTAATAATATCAGCTTTCTCCATACTATATTTCCTTTGGAATCAAGCATTTCATTGTGTGTTTATTCCAGTATTTTTTTTCAAAATATCACCGAGATTGTCAAAAGAGCCAATTGATACAAGTGTTTTAAGGTTTGAATATTCTTTTATTAGTGTTTCTACCGATCTACCATTGAAATGAAAAAATGGTATAGCAATATACACTTAAACTATATCACACTGCATATATAACAATTTTTACAACCTCAATCAGACTGAATCCAGCTATTAGCATTACATTCTCTTCAGTCCAAATGTATTTCTAAAATACTATTCACATTTTATTGGTGGCACTCTCATGTATACCTGAGGTTTTTAACTAAAATCCCTACTGATAATGCAGGCTGAGTTAATGGGCAAACCAAAACTGGCAATTACTGGGAATAAATGTGAAAAATCACTGCAAAGCATTGAAGCCCTTTCCTGTCATACATCCAGTGCTGCCGGAATAAGATCTGTCTTTCCGCGACCCTGAATTGGATTAAACATATTTGAGAATGTTATAGGTATGTTAATTTACAATGGTGACAATTTAAAATAAGATAGAAAACTTACCATGTGTTTATAATAGGCAAGTGATGGAAAGAACAAATATTAAATATGTGCAGATTAGGACCTGAACAACCACTTGCAGTCTGGACAGGGATCAGGCACTTTCTTATTTGCAAGAACCATCCTAAATTTAGGGTATCATTTGATGCAACAAAGTGCAGGTAATAACATTCCCAAAACAGGTGGAAAAGGTTACCGAGAATTACTTTGACATTTTTTTAAAAGATTGTTTTTTTTTTTCTTTCCAGAAAAGTTGCACCCAAAAATAAAATATACTTACCGAACTGATCAATGCCAGTCCATTTGGTAGAATGGCAATATCTTCTGATCCATATGCTGAAAAAGAAAAACATACATTAAAATGCATATTCAAAAAATGCCCTCAAGTATGCAAATGGTTATACTACAGAAAGCACAAGTGAACTTCAGCATTATTTTTTCACAGGCTCTCCAAAACTGTATCAAGTGTAACTGCAGTTTTTTGTGTGTTTAACAACATGCATAAAAACTCTCTTTCTAGTGATATAAAATGATGTTTTAAATACCTACCAATTCCTTTAAGGTACTGACAGTTGGGAAGATGATTTTGTTTTAATTCCCTAGTAGCCCAGATTCTACTCCTGTGAAATAAATACATAAATGAGCAAAATGAGAACACAATAATAAAAGTTAAACAGGAATGCATTTTATTTGTTGAATTCCTTTTGCACACTGTCACATGAATGATCTATTCACTTTGAAACTCACTTAATCCAAGACAGGATTTCACCAGAGTAACATCTGGGTAAAGCTTGAGCCAACTTTAGATGGGGGGCCTGTCCTACACATGGCACACTTAAACTCCACGCCAATATAATGTTAATATAACATGTGCTTCAGTAATATATTATAAGAACAACATTTTACAGAAGAGATTAAAATCGCGTTAAGACATTGTTCAGTTGGAGCAGTTATTTTACTTAAAAGAACTGCACTCATACGTTCGAGTTAAAACTGTTACTTAGTTATTATTACCAGAGTAGCAAGGCTTTGAAATTCAGATCCTGAGGTTGTGGGCGCAAACCCAGCTACTTGACACTATGTGAACATCAGTAAATCGCTTCACTTGCCAAAAAAAAAAGTTAAAAATTGTTTTCCAAATGTTGTAACCCTCCTTTGATAACGGCAGCAGCCAAAAAAGTAAATGTTAACATTCCTAACAGACGGAATTCAATGAATATCAACCGAATTAATACATTTAAATATGTGATACTGTGCATTATACACAACAGCACACCAGAGATTAGATGACGGTAAATCCAGAGAACAAATGATGAGACAGAGTTGAACAAATAACCAGAACTGTAAAGCTATGACATACACACAGATTTATAAAGCTACTGGGTGCAGGGAACGGTCGAACATTTTATTTCAAGCAACAAACCTTTATAATATACACTGCTACTCTGTGCATGTGGGGTGGTGATAGTAACTAATATGTAGCTTATGACTGAGCAAAGTTGATTCCACACCCCAACCGAGGCCTGAATGGGCGTACTCGAAACAAATTCAAGGTTGAGATAACGCTTAAGTCGAGATAAATTCTTAGAAGGAAGGCACCCACTCCTTTTCAGCCGAATAAAATTTAAGATCTACCAAAAAATGTAAGATTATTCTCGTGTTTGTCGCTGAAACATAACACAGGCGATCAACATTTTAAGTCATTGTGCAAAAAATACAAATGTTAGTAATATTAATAATATGCCATAGAAGCATTTAATAGCGCGGCCGGTGATGGGAGAGTGGTGCCTCTCGGAGAAAACGGGAGAAACTGCAACACTCTGAAGGAGAAGCAGAAAAAAATAGCGAGTAGTCAAATGAGCCACCCCACGCACGTGTTATAATGTTGATTCAGCAGAGGTTCGTGTCAAATTCTATATAGATCAAGTTTACCATCTGCTCAGTCTGCTAGTCTCATTCAAACGAAACATGTCGTATTTTCTGCTTATCTATACATACCTTAAAGAGATAAAGCTCGCTGCAAACACCGCAAGTAAAATACCAAAAAGAGCGACAAAAACAATCACTCTGCCCATTTTCCTCCTCCAGTGTCTCACAACTAATGCAAACTTTTTTGTTGGTTCTACGGTCGCGCACGCGCTCTAGACCATACGGCCCGCCCTCGAGGGGAGCTGGACAGGACGCGAATAGACAAGGGTACGGACGACCGCCTTCAGCGAGAAAGGGGCAAATGATGTGTGAAGCGCGACAACACTTCTTATGCAGAGCTTTATCAGCCTTTGCTTTTTCTAACACCGTTTAGCTAAAGCATCCTGAATCAGGCCAGGTTTTAAAGGGCACTGTAGCATCTAATTGAACATGGGATACAAAACCGTTGCAAACCTGTGCAAATGTCACTACTTATTTAAAATACAGTTCACAAATAGAGGTAACGTGTATTTGTATGGCCTTAAAAGTGGTGCAGAGTAGTGATGCACTTTGTGGATCTTACCAACTGTGCAAAAATCTTTACTTGTCAATGTTCAACTTGTGAAAATATGTAAGAAACTGTGCTGTGCAAAAGTAATCCTTGCACTGTTTTGGATAGGTGAATAAAGTAAAGTCAGGCATAGTAGTTAAGACTTTGGACCACAAACCCTGAGGTTGTGGGTTCACAACCCACTACTGATGATGTGTGACCTTGAGCAAGTCACTTCACTTGCCTGTACTCTAACTGGAAAAACACAAGAAATGTAACTAATTGTATCTCACAAATATTGTAAGTCGCCTTGGATAAAGGTCTCAGTCAAGTTATAAGTATGATTAAATATATATTTCCCGTAATTTAGGTAAAACCATTGATTAGCAACTGAATAAAAAAGTAGATTACTTAAAAAATAGATCTCACAATGTTCCCTTGGAATGTGTTACACACAGCCTTGTCTTGGATTTCCTAATTGGCTCCAAAACATTGAAGATTGTAAGTTCTTTTATGTATTTACTTTGATTCATGGCCAAGTTTTTGCTTTTTTCATTGTTACAGCTTATCAAATCTGAAAACCGTTTATGCCGTCGAGGGTAACTGGTAAAGTTAATTAATAGAGAGCACAGATACAAATTTAATATTGGAGTGTTATATCTCAGGATCTCCTATGTTAATAGTCTATATCAGGTTTGCAGAAGAAGATTAAATGCTGTGTAAATTAGTCTTAATATTTTTTACTAGCAAGGAAACCTACATAGTCTTCAGGAGTCTTAAGTGACTGTCTAGTGCGTGTTTGGCAAAAAAAAATAAAGGATATTACCATTCCAAAAAAATAGAAAAGAAGGTTAGGGACACAATGTAGTAGTATTGTCATTTGTACACACTACACTGAAATTCGTACTTGTATGTCCAACCAACATGTCAATGTCTTAACTGCATAGCCTTCACTAGATGTGTCTCGTATATTAGTCAACAGTATTTGGCGTCAATTTCAGTATCATGTTGTTCTACTAGAAAATAGAACTTGGCAGGTTACTAGGGCAGAAATAATGGACCAGAAGATGACTGAGCTACAAAATCCAAAACCTGGAAAGCAAAAAAAAACAAAAAAACTAGCATCTTAACGCAAATGTAAGCATCATAGTCAAAAAATCTTTAAGTTTAATGTTATGATTTTTCTTAACTATTAAATTGCACAAGAATTAAATAAGTATCCACAATGTTGAATTCACCCTATTATACATTGCCTTCTTATTAGATATTATGGGAGTGACATCACATTACACACGTCCAGGAAGTGG
This sequence comes from Erpetoichthys calabaricus, assembly GCF_900747795.2. Taxonomy (NCBI): domain Eukaryota; kingdom Metazoa; phylum Chordata; class Cladistia; order Polypteriformes; family Polypteridae; genus Erpetoichthys; species Erpetoichthys calabaricus. The sequence continues at coordinate 62,767,845 of NC_041406.2, read as the reverse complement.
GTCCACAACAACAGGGAGTTATACCAAATGAGACTTAGGATTATGGTGCTTGAGTCAAACAAAACAGTCCCATGAAACATTATTAAAATCAAAGTTCTTTCAGAAACAAAATACAAGGAAACTACTTAAAATGTATTTCTTTGGGGTAAAAACACTCCAAAAAGCGTTCGCCAAAGGATGACAAAAATTTATGAAAGTTAGGAAACGTCATGTTACAAGTAATTATGTTTTTTTATTGTTTATTGTTAGCCTCATGACTGTGAAGTGAGGATATCTTTAGTCTGGACTTGACTTTGGTAACAACTTGTGTTTCTTCTTTGCATTGCTATCTTTAATTGTGGACATTGGAAAAATTATTCAACAGTATTTGGCAATTTCAATTGCCCATCCCTTTTTCTGTTATAGCAATTTCATGCTAAAAGGATTCTAATACTGACCACGGCCTGTGTAGAGTTTACAGGTTTTTACTTTAGGTATTCATATCTTTTTCACATCCAAAAAGCATGCATATTAGGTTTATGAATGTGGGTGATCATGCCTTGCAAATATCCTTCAATGTAATAGTAGTCTATGTGTTTGTCTTGTGCCCTATGTAAGCAGAACAGTTTCTAGAACCACACAGCCCTGTGATTGTTCAGCTAGGAGGGGAAAATAGCAATGAGTGAAAAGTAAGAATCAGGAGAAAATTGCAGTTGGCAAGCGAAGATTGTAATTGGGAAGTCAAAAATATATCAATTTAAACCTTTAGATGAGTATCAAAAATTGTCAAAAGGATGTGCCAAAAATTAGTTAACTAGCAACTGAAAAAAGTCTAAAAAACAGGACCAAAGTGACACCTTTTATCCTAACATTCTGATGACATAATGCATTGTGCAAATCCGGGTCATGGCTAGAAAAACCCATCAAAAAATGGCAATGGCCATCTGTAAACAAAAATAGCAGTGAAAGGACATAATATCAATATGCCAAAGAAGAGTCCAAACAAAAAAATCATCGTAATAATCAAAATCCTTATGATCAAAAACCTGAGAAAGGAGAGAAAATACTAAGAAAAAAACACACAAAAACTATAATAAATTAAATACAGAGCATAATCAAAACAGTAATAAAATAAGCAGGTTCTAGCGGTATGACCAAAATTCTATATCACGGTATTTTTCTAAATTCTGCCGGTTTCACTGTATTAGACGGTATTTTTTTCCCCATGCATGAGTGGATGTTAACCACATTTTCCACTGCAATTACTGCAGTAGACTGGCTAAGAATAACCTATTCGACTGTTATGAGAATTGTACATTGTACAAAAAAACATTTTAATGTGCACACAAGTATTAATCCAGGTTTGCATAGCCCCTGTAATAAAAAAAGTTTTCTCTGTAACAGCAGAAGGGATGAAATAAAGGAGTAAGAGGGGGTTGGTCGCTTCAGTGCAAAACCAGCTACAAAGATTGGAATGTCTGGGATGATAGCGAAAGAATGTGCAAAAACCTGTTTCTCATAAAGAGTTTCAGAATGTTATGGGAATACAGTCAAGGCTATGTACTTGTTTTTCACTTCGAGGGGCTTCATTGCAAGCAACGCTTGTTATTGTGTGTCTTCTGATACTAGGCACCGTCTCAGTGAGGGCCAAGTAGAAGAAAAACAATACTGCGTCCCGTGGAAGGGTGTGTGCTGAAACTGATCACTTCTGTATACACTGCTTACACGTAAGCCATTTTGGGCAAGGACACTCAATTAGTATATAAGGGAAGGTTCCGCCCTCAGTTTCTTCGGAAGCTCAACCGTGGGGAACGTGCACACCGCCCGGTATTGGACCAGGCTCACGAGTTGATCCTCTGACGAGACTGACACGCGGGCTCCCTCAGTCTACTGGTCTAGGATGATGGCTCTGGGTCTTTTGATATTACTGTAAGTCAATAGTATAATTCATATATCTGTATTACTGTAAGTCAATAGTATAATTCATATATATATATATATATATATATATTACTGTGAGTCAATAGTACAATTCCTATATCTGCATGTATATTGCTATTATATTGTATGTAACTGATAGTATATTTGAACAAGTAAACAATTGAAGTATTGGACCTTTCCTCTCTGATTCTTGCCTGCTTATTTTCTGTTAAAACCTTTGAACCATTTTCCCAAACTAAAACAGCCCCATAAACTGATAGTTTTCAAGGGGGTGGCACTAAAGAGAATGAATCACATTGCATGACAGATGCAGTCAAAATATAGAACCTTTTAATTGAACAAATTTTGCAAAAGCTTAAACTATGATTTTGACAACATATTTTCAACCATCCAAAGAGGCATTTAGACTTAGTAAAATATCCAGAGGTGTTTGTCAAAAGTTGGATTGCACTGAACACGTCTTAGAAAAGGAATAAATAGTAAATATTTTTTGTAAACCAACTACACTTTCTGTTAATGTTAACAATCTCTGTCCACTGACACGTTAAAGTGACTTTTTAAACAATTTTACCATCATTAAACTGCATAATATTTAAACTAATAAATAATAACAATAAAATACATAGTTGCACCATTACTTCAAGGCTTCAAGCCCAGGTGCATTACACAGTACTGTATTCACCAAATTAAAATAAAATAAAACAAGTGCAACTTGGTGATGACATCTTACCAACTGTACCATCATTTAGGCAAACTGCATTAATATGGACCTTGCTTCAAGCTAAGCTATATACATAAACAATAAAACTGCAACTTGCATTTATAATGCTGTTTGTGGTATAGCCCTATGGAAGCGCATTAGGGCCACTGTGAAGAAAAAAAAAAATATGGACACGGAAGAAAAAAACAAACTATATGTTGAGAATAAATTCGACATGTTGACTTTATTCTTGACATTTCCACTTTAATGTTGACGCTTATGTCAAGATTAAAGTCGACATTTCCACTTTATTCTCACAGTTTATTTTATAATTAAAGTAGAATGTTGTAAACTAAACTTCATCCTAAAATCAATGTTTAATTTACTAGATTTTCTCAAACCCCGTCATAAGTTAATGCAGCACATCAAATACTTTGTTTTAAGTGTTCCCCGACCCAGTCGTTAATCACTACGCTTCTTAAACTGACTTCCTCTGCACTAAGAGCAGGCGCCTGCAGCAATTACCGCACAGAATCCATTCACTTCATGATATTTCTGCTCTCTACCAAACCCCAGTTCCTATCTTTCCTTTTTCTTTCTCCACATTACCAATCACCACACAATAAACGTCTTTGTGAAATTAAAACTAGTTATTAACTTAGCCAACGGAGTGTTCAGAACTTTAGAAATATCTTCGTTATACATGTTTAATTATGCCATCCATTCAGAGTTGCGCCCATCTCTGAACGAGTCGCCAGCACACTGCAGGATGAATTCAAGCAAAACATACACTAGCAAGTACAAAAACAAGTACAACTTGGCTTGCAGTATTATCCAGTAGTATATCTGTAGTACTAGGGTGTTGTACCGTGTTAGCCATTATGAATGTAGAGAAAAGCCAAGCAAAATGACACCTTTTATTGGCTAACTAGAAAGATTACAATATGCAAGCTTTCGAGGCAACTCAGGCCCCTTCTTCAGGCAAGATGTAATCAGAAACAGTATTTACACATCTGACCTTTTAAAACTAAAGTATTCCAGGTGACGGACGTGACTCCTTTTTTTCGGCAAAAGTTCTTCTGTTGTTCATGTTCAACTTTATCGTCGGCTTCAGTTTCGGAATACTCTCTGTCCATTTTTCACATTTCACAGAACTTTAATTTATTTGCGCATTTATTTATTTATTTATTTAATTTTGTCCGAAATAGTCCTCCATATACCTATGCTACCACCCACTATTTGGTGGTGTAGCAGTGAAAAAGAGCCCTAGTGCTATAAATCTGTGTTTAGCGGTGTAGCAGTGAAAAAGGTCCCCAGTTGAACAGTTTCCCACTGCGCCACGTTCCGAACGTCGTTTAAGCAATTTAAACCGGAGTTGCGGTACAGTATTAGAAAAATCCATATCATAAAACAAATAAAAAACGGTTTTCGGTATGAACAGGTATACCTCCCAGCACTAGCAGGTTCATAAAATAAATGTTTGAAGGTTTCTGTTAAATAACAAGTTTGGGTGATACAAGTAATGCTTTACCCAAATGACTAAAGGTATTTTTAGAATTAATTTAAAAAGTAATGTCAGAGTAAAAACAAATTCTTTGAAGTCTGAAAATTGCTATTGTAATTATACTAAATATGTTCTTTGCTGAATTAATGACATTGCATTTCTAGCAATTAAAATATATTCAGGGAAATTTTAAAAATTATCTTGTTAAATTGCACTAGAAATCTATGACAAAAAATACAAATATTCACTTTTAAAAGCACTTTCTTGTGTACTGTACAGTACAAATATGTTTTCAATAGGATTTAAGGAGAGGTAGGTTAGGTCTGCATATGTAGGCTACCTCATAACGTAAACAGCAATATCAGCTGACAGAAAACAATGGAAACAAAAATTAACTTTCTTTTGTTTATTGTTAACATACACAAAGAAATCTGTAACAAAATACAAATATTAACTTTTAAAAGCATTTTCATATGTAGAAATAGCTGTACATGTATATGTTTTCTTTAGGAGTTGAGGATTGGGGGTTGCATTGTGCTCGTTGGGTGCCTAGGCTAACTTTTCCTGGACTTGCAAACACACTCTTAGAATGGAACTTGTTCATATATAGGGGACTTACTGTATTCTATCTATTACAAATGAGTGTGACTCAGTTGCCCTGATAAAAGTCTAACAACCAGAGATTGCTATGTACAACAGAGAAGGGTAAGGTAAATAAAGTAGGAGCCTTACTAAATGATTTAGTTAATTATCAGCATTCCTGAAGGCAAGACCGATAATTACTTAATTAAATATCATCCCTATCCTACGTCACACAATTTAAATCACAAAAAAGTCAACCATACAATGGGATGACTTCAGATCATTGAGATCTCCTGTGATATCTTCATCTGACAAAATAACAACAAAAATTTTAAATAAATATTCAGTAAAATGAAAGGCACCCAATCATCCACTGCCTAGGAAAGTATATATACTATAAACTGCCTAACTTTAGAATCAAATGGCTTTTAGGTGAAAAAGGACAAGTTGCAATAACACAGAAAAAACATGCAGACTACATATACTGTGTGACTTGAACATGACACTCAGTAGTGGCCCAGTAGAGGTGCTAATCCCTGTGCAGCCAGGAGTTTGAGAGACAGCAAAAAGGTAGAAAGCAATTTAAAAAATGATTTTTGATATACCTGTTCTGGCGGACAGCTGGGGATCCTGCCTGGGGGAAAATACCTCCTCTGGGCCACGAGAGGGCAGCTGCCCTGGTCTGTGCCTTGGAAAGCATGCCAGAGAGAATTCCAGGCATGCCTGGAGTGCTTCCGGGTGCTCATGAGGCACTTCCGCCACACTAGGAAGTTCTGCCGGAAGGTAATTACAGACCTCCTGGAGCACATCTGGGGCATGATAAAAAGGGCCGCCCCACTCTGTAGGACGAGCCGGAGTCAGGAGGAAGGAGATGGAGCTTGTGTGTGGAGAAGTAATGGCAGTAGAAAGAGAAGAAGAGTGAAGAAAGGAGGGATTGAGTTTGGGCTGATTAGAGCGTTGTGAGGTGTTGTGAATAAGAGAAGGCAATAAACGTGTGTGCTTTGGACATTTGGTGTTGTGTCTGCTGTGTATGGGGAGCTGCATTACCACAATGGCAACCCAGATGGGACTCTCCACCTGCTAAAAAGTAGGGACCCTTCAAAAAAATAACATTGTGGTAATGCTGTAATTACCATTGATAATAATGTAATTTATTATCGGTGTTGGAAATCTGGGGTGGGCCTTTGCATAGGCGGTTTTGTTTGTATTATTGTATTATTATTGGTTGTGCTGCTATGGACTATTAATTCATAATTTTCTTTTTTACAGGAATGTTCTTTTGTGTTAAAGACAATATTGATAATATCATTTATATTTATTTTATACCATTTAAATAAGTTTTTGAGGAAAAGAACTTCCAACCTCACCAACAAATGATGATGAATTCATCACAAGCACTGTTGTAAACAAACCGAAGATCATGAAAGGCAGTACAATGAAGAATACATTCAGTAAGGATTTTTGTGGTGTAGTGAAGTAGCGGCTTAAGTAAAAATACTGGTTAAGGTTTTGGACTTCAAACCCTGAGGTTGTGGGTTCAGATCCCTGTACTGACACTGTGTGACCACGAGCAAGTCATTTGACCTGCCTGTGCTCCAATTGGAAAACCAAAAGAAATGTAACCAATTGTATCATAAACGTTGTAAGTCACCTTTAATAAAGGTGTCAGCCAAATAAGTAAATGATATATAAATGCAAAACCTAAAGCAGAGGAAATTTATGAGATTGTTCATCACAGTTTCTGAAAAAGTGTTAGAAGCTAGTTAACAAATTGCAAAATTAATTGCACGTCTAATGAAGTTAAGGAAGTGAGAAAAGTTTTGTTGTCAGCTGATAAGGCTAAAAGATATATTGATGATATGTCAAGTGATATTATGCAAACATTGATTAAAAAATTTAAAACACCTGAGAAATTTTAATTTTAAATCTATGAATCAGCAGGTATTAAACAGGAAGCACAAATAATAAGTACTGTACGTTTCATTGATGAGGACCTCCTAAAAGAACATTATTTATTTTGCAAAGAGCTTCCAGAGCAGACTACCGGTCAGGACATTTTTGAAGGGACAGATGCTTTCTTCTAAACTTATGGCATTCAATGGAGCAGTAATGGATAATAAAGAGGGGCTTGTCTCGTGTAAAACAACAAAATCTGACAGTACAAATTACACATTGCTGCATACATCAGGAAGCAATGATGGTCAAAAATTTGTAAGAGGAACTATTGCCAATGATGAACAATTGCGTTATTATCATAAACATCATTAAAACAAGAGCCTTAAATTCGCAAATTTTTTAAATACTCTGTGCAGAAATGGGATTGGAATATCAATCCTTATTGTTTTACACTGAAATACGTTGGTTGTCCGTAGGCAAAGTTCTTACAAAATGATTTAAGCTTCACCACGAGGTGAGTCAATTTCTATTAAATAAAAACATGCCCAAACTACACCAGCTTCTTGAAGATAATCACTGGATGGCCAAACTTGCATACATGGCTGACATATTCGAGCACCTGAGTGAACTCAATAAAAAAAAAGAATAGATGAAATTTATTGACATGCTCTTACAAATTCAACAAGTTCAAACAAAACCTCAGACTTTGGTAAACAAAGTTGTGACGAGGGTCACTTATAATGTACCAAAAGACCAACCAGACTACAAACTATTATGTTTGTTAAAACAACAACGGGTATCACATTAATTAAAGTTAAAAGATAATAATAACGTTTAACTTTAATTTTAAAAAGTTAAAGTTAATATTACAGGGTTGAATTCTGCTTTGTTAAGTTTGACTTAATTGTATGTAATGTTATTTTCTTCAAATAAAATCAATAATTAAAAAAGTTGATATAAGTTAAAAATGTTAGCTGTGATGTTAAATTTATCAAATAAAAAACAATACATAAATATAAAATATTTCTTCATATGTACTTTAAAACTCCTATATATATATTATGTATATTTTTGCTTGTGGTGTGCTGTGGAATTCTGGGAAAGGCTTAGGTGTGCTGAGGGCAAGAAAAATTTGCAACAACAACAACATTTATTTATATAGCACATTTTCATACAAATAATGCAGCTCAAAGTGCTTTACATGATGAAGAAAGAGAAAAAAGACAAAATAAACAAGAATTAAAATAAGGGAACACTAATTAACATAGAATAAAAGTAAAGTCCGATTGCCAGGGAGGACAGAAAAAACAAAAAAAAAACTCCAGACGGCTGGAGAAAAAAAATAAAATCTGCAGGGGTTCCAGGCCACGAGACCACCCAGCCTCCTCTAGGCATTCTACCTACCAAAAATGATCAGTCCTCATTGTATTCAGGGTTCTCATGGAAGAACTTGATGATGACGGTCATGTGGACTTCTGGCCTTATAATCCATCAGTGTAGGGACATCATGGTGCTTTGATTAGGTGGTGGTGGCGCAGGTCGCTACCCCAGAAAACCAGTAAAAGAATAGAAGAGCAAGTAGGGGTTAGTACGAATTTTGAATATGAATACCATGAATAATAATGATAATTAATTGAATATACAGAGCATCAGGATTAAACTAAAATGAAGCTATGACAAAGCCATGTTAAAGTAATGTGTTTTTAGCCTTGTTTTAAAGTGCTCCGCTGTATTAGCCTGGCGAATTCCTATTGGCAAGCTATTCCAGATTTTAGGTGCATAACAGCAGAAGGTCGGCTCACCACTTCTTTTAAGTTCAGCTCTTGGAATTCTAAGCAGACACTCATTTGAAGATCTAAGGTTACGATTTGGAGTGTAAGACATTCCGAAATATAAGATGGAGCAAGATTATTTAAGGCTTTGTAAACTATAAGCAGGATTTTAAAGTCAATTCTAAATGACACAGGTAACCAATGTAGTGACATCGAAACTGGAGAGATGTGCTCAGATTTTCTTTTCCTAGTTAAGATTCTGGCAGCTGCATTCTGCACTAGTTGCAATTGATTGATGTCTTTTTTGGGTAGTCCTGAGAGGAGAGCGTTACAGTAATCTAGTCAACTGAAAACAAAAGTGCAGAGCACTGCTTTACTGTACCAGAATGCAGAGGAAGTCTCATTATATGCCAACGGTATGGCTTCCGACTGCGCTGTGTCCTGTGCTCATCTCTGCTGTTGCATGGGACATTGTGCAAGCTTCAGTCACAGCAACTCACTTTGCCCTTGAAATCAACACAGGTAAGTGACATGACATTCATGTCCATAACAGTAGAACATAAAATCATATATCTTATGTAAAAATGTGTGAAAGATGGCTTGGTGACATTTTATACTACAGTGACGATACTCTGTACTTAAGGTTTTATGCTAAAAACAACTTCACAGCCGTTGTAAAACAACAGACAAAAAGCAGAGAAAGAGTTGGGGATCCACTCTATATATTGTGTACAACAGCACAAGAAAACAAAATAGCTCCAGAGTAGTGTCTGGGTCAATGTCAAAAACAGGACAGAGTGGTAAGGGAAGGTACTTGGCTTTTATAGTTGTATGGGGGAAATAAGTGTGTCTTTAAGGGTTCATGCCAGAAATGAGGTCAGAATGAGGACGTGGTTAGGAAGGGAATGCAGGAACTGGTCAAGGATTAAATAGGGTTCTGTTCAGATGATCTGTAGAAAAGGGAGAAGAGAGGTTAGTGCACTTCATCAATCTCTGCCTTCATGTTTTGTTCTCAGTTAAGACCTTAGCCTGCCTCCCAAGCACACGTGTGTGACGCTGCATTATCTAAAGATTTTAATGATTCAGTATTTTTCTGACACTATAATTTATCAGCAAAACACTACAATGATCCTCTGTCTGTCTCACTCAGATAGGGCCAACAAGTTTAGCTAGAGAGTTCTGGAGAAATGTTTAATCTGCATCAGGCACTTCATTTAAACATGTTGTGTTTAAGAAATTTGAACCATGATTAGCCATAGACCCTGCACATCCAACAACTAACAACAGCGCAAGGCAGGAAAAAAAAACAGGATAGGGCACCAGTCCATTGCAGTCATTGAAAAATGATAAAAACATTTTATACACACTAGTAATACGTGCAAATACAGTACATTTGAGTATCACTGTTGCAAAACATGTAATAAAACGTTGTGATAACAAAGTCTTTGATGAAGTGATTTAAAATGCTTCAACTTTCAAACCAGCTAAGTGAGACTCTGACTGCACCTGGATGTTACGCCATGCATAAATTTCCTTATTTGTTTTGTCGCTGCTATTGCATAGATTTGAAAGTCATAGGATGTGCCTAAACTTGCAGTTCCCCTGCTGTTGGGACTTTACCTGATATTTACTCTGGCACCTAGAGTGCCCTGGCCATTCATTCTTCTAGAGCTTAAAGCTTCAGACAAACACTGGTACACTAAGGTAGCAGTATACAGCAGGAGAACTTAATTTCCTCAGTTGTCTGTGCCAATTGAGAAGATGGGAAAGATGCAAAAATATCTATGTGTTCCAGTACTGTACCCTATCAAAATCAACCTACAGTAAATGGAGTTTTGCAGATGCAGTTTTCTAAATGAAAATTACACATTATTTTTTATCACATTTAAGCTTCCTGCTTTTCCTTTTCTTTTTGATTATCTATGATATATTGCCATGTCAGAACACAAGTTTACTTACAAAGGTCCTTGCTCGCATAACACCTAGCATGCATTGCACTACTACAGGTGGTTGTGGGACATGAACATGATTAATTATTAGGCATGAAAAAGCAGCAAGTCACTCTCTGCAATGGTGCTCACCCCACTGTTTGTAATTTGTTACCTTCTTTAGAGCTGTAAGAAACTGTAATCCTCTTTTCCTCAGAACTCAAGCACATTCATTCTCTCATATTGAAGTTTTCCCTCTCATTTTGGTGTAGTACATGGCCAGTGTCTATTATTTTCAGTTATAGACTCAGAGTGTGCGTAATTGCTAAATACCATCTACTGTACATGTGCAGTAGTTTTTTTTTTTTTCCTTGGGTCAAGTTGGATGACTTATTGTTCAGACTAGAAATACAACTTGTTAGCATTCTTTTGTCTCAGTTCTAGTGTGGTTATAGCTCACAAATAGCTGAAGTACAATCAGTTACCCATGGCTGAATTTACATAAAGGGGATGCCTGTAATCATGGCTACTACGTAGAACATCAAATGTTTCCAGTCCTTACATTTACATAATGGTACGGAGAATTGAAAGCCACAAAAATCCTATCACTCTCTATTTCTTACAGTTTTACAGATAATATTTTGACTAACAAAACTGGACAAGGAACAGATCCCAATCCAAGCATCTCAGAATTTGTATTTGATTTTTTTCTTTTTAAAATATTTTTATTGATTTTCATTAGAAGCAGATAGCATTCCATACACTCAAGTTAAAATTTAACAAATCAAAAGAAAACAAAATTCGACCCCCACCCAAAGAATCTGCATTTGATGTTCAATCTTTCCACATGACACATTGTTCTTATCCTGTAAAACATCATGCCCCAAAACTTTCTTTCTCAGTCTGTATCTACTGCCTATTTGTAATCAATGAAGCATCTTTCCATTTTCTTTCAGTGAGGTAGATATGAATATTCAGCAGTCAGCATTAGGCATGTCCCTCTCTTTGACTACATATCTGATGCTGTCTGATGCAGAGAAAATAATAACAGCATTTATCAGCTGGTATTACCTTTTCTCTGACCATTAGTCATTGCTCTAATCATACTTCTGAGCATAGTACGTCTTTCATTGATACTAGAACAGAAATTTATGATTCACATTAGGGTCACATGTTTTTGCACTTCAGAGCAGAAAGGCATTCAAACACTTTAACACTTGCTACTGGCTTTCCTTTCACATCCCAAACAACTGTTAGTTAGTTTTACTAGTGATTTTAAATTAGCATTGTAATGCCAAGTGCACCTTGTGATTGACAGGTGTCCTGAACAGGGTTGTTTCCTGTCTTGGTTCCAGTGCAACAAAAATACACAGCAATACTCTGTGAGCCTTAACTGAATTAAGTAGGTTAAAAAAACAGGTGACTAGGTGGAGATTAAGAAAACTACACAAGCAATTAATAATTTATATACAGTATTATTATACAACCCCAATTCCAATGAAGTTGGGACGTTGTGTAAAATGTAAATAAAAACAGAATACATTGATTTGCAAATCCTTTTCAACCTATATTCAATTGAATAAACTACAAAGACAAGATATCGAATGTTCAAACTGATAAACTTTATTGTTGTTTTGCAAATCTTCACTCATTTTGAATTTGATGCCTGCAACACATTACAAAAAAGCTGGGACAGGGGCATATTTACCACTGTGTTATATCACCTTTCCTTTTAACAGCACTCAATAAGCGTTTGGGAACTGAGGACACTAATTGTTGAAGCTGTGTAGGTGGAATTCTTTCCCATTCTTGCTTGATGTACAACTTCAGTTGCTCAACAGTCCGGGGTCTCCGTTGTTGTATTTTGCGCTTCATAATGCGCCACACATTTTCAATGGAAGACAGGTCTGGACTGCAGGCAGGCCAGTGTCGTACCCGCACTCTTTTACTACGAAGCCACGCTGTTGTAACATATGTAGAATGTGGCTTTGCATTGTCCTGCTGAAATAAACAGGGACGTCCCTGAAAAGACGTCGCTTGGATGGCAGCATATGTTGCTCCAAAACCTGTATGTACCTTTCAGCATTAATGGTGCCTTCACAGATGTACAAGTTACCCATGCCATGGGCACTAACACACCCCCATACCATCACAGATGCTGGCTTTTGAACTTTGCGCTGATAACAATCTGGATGGTCCTTTTCCTCTTTGGCCCAGAGGACACAACGTCCATGATTTCCAAAAACAATGTGAAATGTGGACTCGTCAGACCACAGCACACTTTTCCACTTTGCGTCAGTCCATCTCAGATGAGCTCGGGCCCAAAGAAGCCGGCGGCGTTTCTGGGTTTGTTGATATATGGCTTTCGTTTTGCATGGTAGAGTTTTAACTTGCACTTGTAGATGTAGTGACGAACTGTGTTAACTGACAATGGTTTTCTGAAGTATTCCTGAGCCCACATGGTAATAATCTTTACAGAATGATGTCGGTTTTTAATGCAGTGCCGTCTGAGGGATCGAAGGTCACGGGCATCCAGTGTTGGTATTCGGCCTTGCCGCTTACGTGCAGAGATTTCTCCAGATTCTCTGAATCTTTTGATGATATTATGGACAGTAGATGATGAAATCCCTAGATTCCTTGCAATTGTACGTTGAGAAACGTTGTTCTTAAACTGCTGGACTATTTGCCCACGCAGTTGTTCACAAAGTGGTGAACCTCGCCCCATCCTTGCTTGTGAACGACTGAGCCTTTTGGGGATGCTCCTTTTATACCCAATCATGACAAACACTTGTTCACATGTGGAATGTTCAAAACAGATGTTTTTTGAACATTCCTCAACTTTCCTAGTCTTTTGCTGCCCCTGTCCCAGCTTTTTTGTAATGTGTTGCAGGCATCAAATTCAAAATGAGTGAAGATTTGCAAAACAACAATAAAGTTTATCAGTTTGAACATTCGATATCTTCGTAGTGTATTCAATTGAATATAGGTTGAAAAGGATTTGCAAATCATTGTATTCTGTTTTTATTTATGTTTTACACAACATCCCAACTTCATTGGAATTGGGGTTGTATATACAGTTTGATGACTGGTTGAAGTCTCATTTCTACTGTGTTTAAACAGAAAGCACAAAATGGCACATTCAAGCAAATGAGGCAAATGTTTCATTTTCCTTGTATTGACTCGAGAAATATGCCACTCTCAGATTTCCTGTACTTGTGTAACAATGAAGGATTCATTTTTCCATTTTTTATCCACATCCTGCAGAGTTGGCAAACATTCAATACCTTGCTCTGGTATAGGGGTCCACGGCTAGTGGACAATTTTAAATAAATAATCATGAAGATGCAGGCTCCAGTCGGGTACAGGTGTGCGTGAGTGCAATTCGCACCGCAGTTAATTGGGGAACTGGCTGGCCACGCCACATACACATGCAGAGGTGGGTGGATCAGTCGGGCACCTCAATGATACTATGGAGGGAGCGGCTCCTCGTGCCTGCACCCAATTAGTCTGCATAAGGAAAAGGAGCCTGCACAGGACAGAAGGAGTAGGAGTAGAGTGAAAGAACATTAAAAAAAAAAAGCACCACCAACAACAGCCACCCACCACAACACCACCCACACACCAGATCGGAAGAAAGACAAAAAAAAGGAGGTTAAATGAAGGAGAGATAAGGCAGGAGGCAGAGAAAACTTGTACATGTGTGAGAGTGAAAGCAGACAGACAGAAGAAGTCCTGAGGCGGAGCGTCCAGCCGATGCTCAGGAGCTGGAGACGGTTACTCTAGCTGAGTGAGCTGAAGTGACTGATGCACTGCTCGGTGGCAGCGACTCTGTTTAAGGCAGGGAGAACGGCAGTGGGAGCTGCAGGAGTATTGGAAAGCTCTGTGAGGCATCCTGCGGCTGGAACCATGGACTGCAGGGTCACAAGCCTGGCAGCGGGAGTCAGTGGCTCGGTGTGATGCCTTGCTGGGGCCACAGACAGCTGCAAGGGCCCAAGCCTAGTGGCAGCACAGAAGATTGAATGACCTGTCGATTAGGCACCTCCTTGGCTACAAGCCCCATTTGGGGTTACGCTTAGGAGACTTCCATTTTATGGGGTTGCACTGGGGACTGAGTTTTAAGGACAGCTTCCTGCACAGTGTTTTAACCTTGTTTTAATGAATTATTTGATTTTAACCTCCACAATCATTTTAATGGATTATTTATAACGGGTGATTGCTATGCACTGTTTTAGATTGTTTTAATAAAAACACTGAATCACTTTCACACCTACCCCTTGCTGCTGCATGTGTGTCCTCATTTGCTAGGCTCATCCCTTGGGTACATTATTGGCGATAATGGGTTTGAGATGCTCCAGGAAGGACCCAGTAGCATGAAGCTAACCCACACCATCACACTTGCCCCTACAGAGGGGTGAAAGGCAGAAGGTATGACCATAGACTACACCAAAAACAAGTGAGAACATTATCAAAGTCAGTGATCATATCTATAAAAATTACATATTTGAACAAGCAGAGTTGCAACAATGACAGCTTTTTGGTTTCAGTAGTGTTTGTTTGATTTTACAAATCTCTGTAAACAGAGCGTTGTATTAGATCATCTGAAAAAAAGGCTGTAATGATAAGTTTGTGCTTAAGATTGGTTCAACTGACTATTTCAACAATTATGAAACAAGTTGTAAGGGTAGATAAGGCAGTGTGTAGTTTGTATTATACTGTCAAACAATGGAATAATAGCAACTACAAAGCCCAGATTAAATGCAAAAAACACTTCATTAACTTGCAAATAGTATTCAGTTCCTACTAGTTAATACTCAACTTTGTCACAAAGGTTCCAAAAATATATAGTGGAACAATTTGGTGCATGAGGCAAGGCAAATCTTTGCATATCTTAGAGCCTAAAATATCTGACACCATATTACATTTTTTTTATTTATTCATCTTATACAACTTCTTATATTAGGATTTTTTTATTTTTCACATACTCCTTGGGGTCAGCCATTGTACAGCACCCCTGGAGCAATGGCAGGTTAAGGGCCTTGCTCATGGGCCCAGTGGAGTAGGATATGTTTTGGCAGTAATGGGATTCGAAGCAGCAACCTTCTTGAAAACAATGCAGATTCTTAGCCTCAGAGTCACCACTCTACTAAACAAAACTGCCAACAGTTGGTATATCTACATTGTTTCATAGGTATCTCAACATCTTTTTAAAGTTTGAACATAAAATGAGTTTGATAAACATGTGGGAATATTACTAAAACCTAAAAGTGAATATGTGATACATACTTGTGCTCTGAAACAGTTCAATGTGCATTAATGTCTGTATGGAAGATATGGTCACGTTTGTAAATCATTGAAATTTGCATGTACATTAAATCACAAAAGGCACTAAGCAATAATGTATTGGCCTTACCCTCCAAATAAGATGATTGGATAATGTCAGGCCATGGTGATCTCAGGATGCTTGCACTGCTCCTTCATCTAGCTCCAGGAGGTGTTTGACAGTTGTGCCAGTGAGACCACAAAGTCATCCTGAAACATAGTGACAGCAAGTTGTGTGTAAGGGTGGAAGAATGGGACAAAGCTGATTAGTTATAGGAAAGGCTATAACATTGATTATGAAGGATTGGCCTAACAAAGAGAAACACTATTATGGGTACTGTAAAGAACATTTCATAAATGCTTAATAGCATTATGACAGGTACTTTCCACCATCTAGAAACCCTCCATAGATCATTTAATAATAATAATAATAATTCTTTACTTTTATATAGCACTTTTCTCAGTACTCAAAGCGATACCACACAGAGAGAACCCAGGATGCAAACACTAGATCTCCTTACTGCGAAGTGCCAGCTGTGTATACTAAGTAACAACTCAACTTATAAGCCAACTACACACAGAGGGGGAATTTCATTCGTAGCTTTTATTAAAACATGTTACTTTTAAGAAAAAGATTTTAAAATAAAGAATAGTTGTGAGTCATCATTATAATTTAATCCAAAAATGGGTGTCCTTTATTATACCAGGGCGGGTTGGATAATGGATGGATGGATATTATACCAGGCTGGTGGAGCTCCGCCATGTGAACAACTGAGTTCTCTATGGCAAGACTAAATAATCTAAAAAGAATAGCTTCATTTATCAGTTAGCTTCATTTACTTAACATAGACAAGGAAGCATTTTAATCACACCAATCATAGAATAGATACCTGGTATGAACACCCTCATGGCTTAACATTATCTAAAGGTCTCGTGGCCTGGAACCCCTAAGTTTTTTTTTTGTTTGTTTTTTCTGTCCACCCTGGCCATCGGACCTTACTCCTTTTCTATGTTAACTAATGTTGTCTTATTTTGATTTCTTATTTTGTCTTTTATTTTTCTTTTCTTCATTATGTAAAGCACTTTGAGCTACTTTTTGTATGAAAATGTGCTATATAAATAAATGTTGTTGTTGTTGTAAAGGTGCCAAAATAATTAAATGGATCATATGTCTTAAGTAAATATCTGTTTCCTATAATAAGACTTCTTACATGTAAGTTATTATCAGAAAACAAATTAAAAAGTTTAAATGTCATATGATCTCGTCAATAGCTTAATGTACTGATACAAATAAAATGATGACCTAGTTAAACAGGCAGTCATAGTTTGAAGCACTTTGCACATTCATACAGTAAGTTTTTTCCTTACATTTGCATTAACTGCATGTTGGTGCTAAGTGTATGAGAATTGGTGTCCAGCTTGAGAAGCCTGAACTGCTGTCATTTTCTAGGGTCCAAAGACCTCCATATTCACACAAAAGCTGTACGCAAATGGTATATAGCCAGAAAAGCACATGAGCCAGTTTTCCAATCTGTTTGTTAAGGACCAAAGTCTCTGAGGTTTAGGGTGAATGCAGAAAATGATGCTTGTGCAACTTTTAAACACTTCGGAGAATCTGTTTTTTGTTTGAATATTCTGAACTGTGTAAGTAAATGGAGCTCTATCAAAAGGTCAAGAAAGCCAGTTGTGTTGTAGTTTGCATAATTGTGCACCTGCTACGGCTGTGGAAAGGGTTGGGCCAGAATCTTACAATGATCTCTTGTTATTTAACCTGATAATCTGTTATACACTCCTTCCCTTAGTGAGTTTGCACAAAATACTGTAAAGAAAAAGAGAAAAGGCTGTTGCTGCCACCAGAAGTAATGCTGCTTTAAAGTAATCCCCTGATATTTTGTTACCCATGCAACCACTCAGCCTGACAAAAGAAACACCTAAAGCCATTGCAGTTATGTGTATTCAGAATTATACGTAAAGCAAAAGTAAAGCAAGATGTGTTAGTAATACCCATGCAAACCTTAAGATACAAAGGATCGAGTGAACTCAAGGTCTGAAGGAACAGCAAAAGTAAAGTAGTTTGAATTCTGTCTTTTCTATTTATGAAACTATATCCTTCTTGTTTTTCCTTACTAATGGACACTATCTTTTATTTTTATAAATCTAGCCTTTTTTGTATTTTTTCTCTTAGAATGTACATTGCATCTCTTTAGTTTTGTGCACATTACACCAGTATTTATAAATGTTACTGTGTATGGGAGAGAGCGGCATTTCAAAGTTCATTAGTTATAGTTTCACATGAATCAAGCGTTGTTTGAAGGGACAATTTTTAAGAACTCCTAAATTTTGCCATACTGATCTTCACCTTTTCCTGTCTAAAGTGGACCAAAGCCATTTTTCCTGTTGTTAATGTGCAGTTTTCTAAAGCCTTCAATAGTTGTTTGTTATAAGAAGTGTACCTGGCATTAATATTAAGGCTAAGTTCAATATTTCCTGTAGTGTTCTGGATCCATATGGTCTCTTATTCCACTATGGGAAGGAGGGTGTGACTGTGATATGCAGGTTTAAGGAAATTAACTATTTCCATGTGGTATTCTGCAAAAAATGTGAACCTCATGCAAAACACAACTACTGTGTAATTTTAAGAGTGAATAAAATAAATATTTCTCTATAAAGCATTAAGATAATTGCAAGTTATACAAACAAATAAGCTTCTTTTAATCCTCAAATCACTGTACATGCTTTGGACTTTGGGACTCATATGGACTTTACCTTTGGCCTCCTCTGGTCTTCCATGGAACAAATATTAACAGTACAACAGCGTTTGGTAATCTAAAACAAATGTTATCCGATTCAAACTATGTGCAAGCAACAAAGCTTTCAATGAAAAACATCTGATTAAACTGAACGAACAGTGCACAGTGCATAAGGTCTGAAAACATGAGGTCTCTTTCCAAGACAGAGGTGTCTTTTTGTTGTATAGTATATACATATATAAATAATATAAATAAACGACCTATTAATAAAGAGTAAAGGAAAAAAAAAACTATACATAAAATTTGTTAAACAGAAGGGTGGCACAGTTGTTAGGACTGTCCAGGAATTGTCTGTGTGGTTTCCTCATGGTCTTGTATGAGGTTTTGTTCCAAATATTACAGTTTTCCTTATACATTTCAAATTTCAGTTAGATTATTAGGTAGCTGGCATCATATCCAGAGTTGGTTCCTCCCCATTGCAGCGAGAATAGGCTACGGTACCTCATGACCCTGTACTGGAAATAGTGATTTTAATAATGAATAGATTAATGTACAGATATATTTTGATTAATTATGTAGCTGTACACAGGGTCAAAAAGAATCTGTCTCTTATTATATTGTGACTTCTTCCTCCTGCCAGTAAGGCTTTCTCTTAAACTGTCCAGCCATCTCCAGAGTAAGTGGAACCACTGGCCTGAACCTCTTCAAGCCTTAAAATCACTTTTAGAGTCGGGGCAGCCCTTCTTTATGACACCAGTCTATAACTAGCAGCCTCCGAGTTCCCTGCACCAGCAATTCACCACAGGTCAGTTCAGTAAGTTACGCACTAGGTCACACTGCTTGCAGCAGATTGCTGATGACCTTCTGGCGGCACTTCCTGGTGTGGCAGAAGTGCCGCACTAGCACCCGGAAGCACTCTGGGCGTCCCTGGAAGGTCCTTTTTCCACCTTCCCAGGTGTGGTGGAAGTGTCGATCTCCCGGGCTCCACAATGCTCGGGGTGCCCCATGGCGGTGACCACAGGTCGCAGTGGGTTTGAGCCTCCTTGCTCCGTCCCTGTGGTCCCCTCATCATCCAGGGCGGTTGCTCCCTCGTGGCTCGGGGGACGAACAGACCACCTCCCGGTCCTTCCAGGCATCCCGGCTGGGTCTGGCCCTATATATATATATTGTGGATACTAAGTGGCACTGTTGCCCCTTTAACCCAACAGACAGACACACAGGACACAGGGTAAAAGAAAGAAGTTGTTAAATTGTTTTTTCTTCCTTCTTACAGTGCCCTCCAAGCACCACAGCCACAATAACAGATGTCAATACAATAATAATCACAATTCTCTCTCGCTCTATCTCCTCCACACCTCCCAGCAAGCTTTGTCCACCTCCACCCAACTCTGGCTCACTTGCTGGGTTTTCAGCAGTCCTTTTTATAATCCTTGACCTGGAAGTGCATCTGTTCTTCTGTCCATGTGACCTGGCCAACACTTCCAGGTCAGATAGAAAATTCAAGTTTTTGATCAGCCCGAAAGTACTTCAGGGTTTCTGTACACGTGATCCATTAGTACTTCCAAGCTAGGTGAGAACTTTGTCTCCCACCATCTTCCCACAGTGTCCCCTGGTGGCACCCATGGTACCCAGCAGGGCTGTGTTGCCAAACTCCATGTCCCATAGTGCCCTGCGGGAATCTGGGCCACCACTGCGGTCCAGGGGAGCTGCCATCTAGTGTCTAGAGGGAGGCAGTGATCTAAAAAAGCTGCCTTCCCCCATCCTTCCATATCAGGGTCGTCCCGACTGGGTTGAGCTGCCAGTCGTCTCTTACAATATATATTGCATTAATGTGTTAATCTTTGCGATTAATGTGGCCAGTTTAATGCGTTAAAAAATATTGTTGCATCCAGGGCAGGTAACAAAGCAATCGCCTCACACTGGTGTTCATTTTCTTGATTTATACATACCCACACAGTGCAGGTGAGTGGGAGGAAAGAGGAGAGGCAGGGGGTCATGGCAATCTTATCGCAATGCTAGCGAAAAGACGCAAAGATAAAATTTGTGCACTTTTTTTTTTCATTTCACATTTCTGTAAGAAGATCATATCAATGTTATACCATATACGTACAAAATACTGTAAGTTATCTTTGAATGGCACTAAAACCAAAATAATTCTCTAGTACCTCTGTATTTAACTCGCCAGTCTGTCAGGTAGCTTGCAGTGCTGACTGCCCAAATATAATGACAAAATGAAATATAATGATTATCCCTACCCGTTATTCTAGTTTGCAGTATCTGCTAATTTATGCAAAGAATGCAACATAGCCATCCAAATAATGCACAGTGTCAGTTTTTAGGTATAATAGTTGTTATGGAGAACTTTTTGCATGCAGGAAGCAAAGTTGTACACAAATTGTCCAACTACAAAAACATTAAATGTCATACACGTACTAAACTGTCCGAACGGTTTTGACTCCTGGAGCTGATGCAAAAAAAAATCAGTGAGCACTTGTATGTCCACTGTCCTTTGGCTCTTTGAGAGTCGCTACGAACATGCACCCCGGCAGCTGCACCCCCGACACATCTCATGGCTGCTACAGTGCACTCTAAGTGCTGTGTCTGCAAAATGGAGATCACGGAGCTGTTTGTATGTCACCTTCTCCAGGTAGTATCGTCTTTCTTAGACACGTCTCAACCACCTGAGGAGTGTGTTTCTCTCAGGGCAGGACCCAGAGGCACTACACTGTTATTTCCACAGTGCACCAGTTGAAAAACACTTATGTAAAGTATAATTATCTAGTCTTTGATGATGATGAACAATTGAGAATTGTATTTATGGAGTTTTAACACAATTTTTATGTATGCAGATTTAAGGGATGCTGATACTTTTAATCATTTAGTTTTACTTTGACACGTCTGTGTTTTACATATTTTTTTTGTTATTTTTGTATGTGCTTATAATACATTGGCCTCATTTTCTTATTACCTTCTTTTCAACTTATCTTTAAGGAAGTCATTCAAATTCACATTGTACTTGCTTGAATAGTATTTTGTTAAAAGTTCAGGTTTAAGGTCATTGTTTAAGTTTAAGTTATGACATTCAAGTTTTTTTCAATTCCTTTGTGCTGATTCCACATTATTTTTGTGATTCAATGTGCATTTATTTTGTGATTTAAGTACTTATTTTATGATTACATGTTTTAATGTTGGGCGGCACAGTGGCGCAGTGGTAGCGCTGCTGCCTTGCTTCCTGGGTCCTCCCTGCGTGGAGTTTGCATGTTCTCCCCGTGTCTGCGTGGGTTTCCTCCAGGTGCTCTGGTTTCCACCCACAGTGTGCCCTGCGGAGGGTTGGTGCCCTGCCCGGGGTTTGTTTCCTGCATTAGGCCCTGTGTTGGCTGAGATTGGCTCTAGCAGACCCCTGTGACCCTGTAGTTAGGATATAGCAGGTTGGATAATGGATGGATGGATGGATGTTTTAATGTTAGATGCAATTAATTGTGATTAATTATATATAATGATGTGATTAATTCATTTTTGTATCAATTACCAGCCCTAATATACATTGTGTATATGTGTGTAAATATATATACAGTATATACAGTGTCACACACGTGCGAGTAGGAGGCAGCTAAAGGGCCTGAGTAATGGTAATACCACAACAGAACAGTGGGTGGCGAGGTGTGCTGACTGTCTTTCTCAGTTCCTTGCAGACCATTCCCAGGTTCCCGGGGCCCTCGATGATGTCACTTCCAGTCCTGATGAAGTCACCTCTGTTTTGCAGTGCCCTTGATGACATCACTTCCGGTCCCAATGAAGTCACTTCAGATCCTGGCCCCCATGATGACGTCACTTCCTCTACGACCATTTAAAGCTGCCATCTTGCTTCCAGTTAATCAGTTCTGTTTTGGACTCAGTCTTGTGAACTACTCTGTTCTAAATCTAAACCTTTTGCAGCCAGGGCATATTATACAGGTGGCTGCCCCAAACCTTTATAATGTCTGGTCTTATCACAACATACACATATATATATATTGTCACACACGTGCACATGGGAGACAGTTTAGAGGCTCAAATAAATACATTACTTTCCAAACAGGGGTTGGCAACTCTAACTCTTTCTCCTCTTTCTCTCTGCAGACCATCAGAAGAGCCCGCCTCATAGAAATGTCACTTCTGCCTCCGGTCCCTCAGAACCTGCCTCCAACAAACGTAATTTCCACCTCCGGTCCCTCAGAATCTATCTCCTTGTAACATCCTTTCCACTTCCAAACCTGCCTCTTCCTGTCAGTTAGCTATATATCGGCCACCTTTTCCAATGTACTGCATTTTTATTTTGGACTTAAGTCTTCATTGACCAACTTTCTGCCTCCACTTGTTTATAGAAGGTCTGTGATACGGTTTGCATATTTGCAGCTGGAGATCCACAAAGGGAGAAAAATGAATCACGTATCATAAAGTAGTTTTTATTCCTGAGCTTTCAACCCCTACCAGGGGTCTTCATCAGAGGATAATGTTTAGACTTACAAGAATCAAAGGCAATATATAGCAAAAAATTACGTGGGGGGGGGGGGGGAGGCTAAGTCAGTGTGATCGGGGGGGGGGGGGGGTATTGGCTGTAAAGTCTTGATTATTATGAATATGTTCTTCTTAAGTTTGCATATGCTGGATTTATGTCCGTCTGTTGATGGCGTTCTCATTTGATAACCAGGATTCGGCCACTCTCTGGCCTTAAATTTTACTTGTACATTGTCCCAGTTAAATGTATGTCCTGTTGATTTAGTATGCGTATAGATCAATGAAAGTGAGTCCTTTCTTCTGATGGCGTTGCGATGCTCCTGTATACGTGTTGCGATTCTTTTTGAAGTTTGTCCTATGTATACTGCTGAGCAACAACTGCTTGGAATGCTGTATATATATATATATGTGTATATATATTGTGAGATATGGCCGGCCATTCATCCCGGCCAATACCCCCAGGCCGCTAGATGGAGTCCTCCTTGCAACATGGAGATGCCCCGAATTCCAGCAGGGCATCATGGACTATGGAGTTTTAATACACAGCCCTGCTGGATAACGTCGAGGCCGCCAGGAGTCGCTGCAGGGAGGCCCAGAGATTTATATTTTCCATATGGCCCAGAAGTATTTCCAACTCACAGAAATGGAAGAAATTATATACTTCCGGGCTGAAGAAAAAGAGAAGTTTTTGCCTGACCCGGAAGTGATAGAAAGTCACATGGACTGAGGGGCAAACACTTCCGGGTCATGGACTATTAAAGGACCATAGGAAATCCCAGACAGTGAGCTGAGTTGGGAGGCAGGGTGGCTAAGCATCTAGGAGTGGAGGATTGGTTATTGTTTATTGATTGGAGTATTGTTTATTAATTATATGAGAATTGTGGAGTGTAGGTGCTTTGTGCACTGTATTGTCCGAATAAATATAATTATTGGACTTTTACCTGGTGTCTGGAGTCAAGTCAGAGGGTTCAAGAGGACGACAGTGCCTCAATCTGTCACAATATATATATATATATATATATATATATATATATATATATATATATATATATATATATATTATGTCCTGCGGTGGGTTGGCACCCTGCCCGGGATTGGTTCCTGCCTTGTGCCCTGTGTTGGCTGGGATTTGCTCCAGCAGACCCCCATGACCCTGTGTTCGGATTCAGCAGGTTGCAAAATGGATGGATGGATGGACATATACAGTACACCCCCAAAATTCGCGGGGGTTATATTCCTAAAGCACACGCGAATTGTGAAAAACCACGACTTTTGGATGTGGTTAAAAAATGCCTTTTAAATGCTGTCGCAGATTGAGGCCCTTATCGTCCTCTTGAACCCTCGACTCCAGACACCAGGTAAAAGTCCAAATATTACTTTTATTTGAACAATACAGTGCACAAAGCACCCTCCACTCCACAATACTCATAAATCAATAAACACTACAGTAATCAATCCTCCACACTCCCAGACACTTCGCCACCCTTCCTCCCAGCTCAGCTCAGTGTACTGGTTTCCCAGAGTCCTTTATATAGTCCATGACCCGGAAGTGTTTCTCCCTTCTGTCCATGTGATCATGAACACTTCCGGGTCGGATAAAAAGCTCCTTTCTTCAACCCGGAAGCACGTCGTTTCCTCTTGTCATGTGATCATGACACACCTCCGGGTTATAGGGCAAGTAAGAGTCCGGCAGCCTCCCCACAGTGACTCCTGGTGGTCCCCAGGGTATCCAGCAGGGCTGTGCATATAAACTACAAAGTCCATGAGGCCCTGCTGGAATTTGGGGAACGTCCATGCTGTTGGGAGAGCTCCACCTGGCGGCCTGGGGGTGAGGGCCGGAATATTTAGCCGGCCACACACCACAATGCCTATTTTTATAGTTTAAACCCTAAATACAGTATGCCCCCAAAGCACTTTAATTTTGTTGCAAACTCAGCTTAATACATTAATACATTACCTAAAAAATTACCTTAATACATTACCTAAAAACAGAATGTAAAGGTAAACCTGTCTACTGTGCAGTACTGTACTGTTATGTCTCCCATGGTGCTAGAATGTAAAATACCGATGTTACCGCTATACGTACTGTAATTCATGCAAGCGAGTTTTCTTTGCTATGCGCTGTAGTTTTCTTTGTTATAAGTAGAGTAAATACATAATAATTTAATTTAATTAAAATACAGTAAAATGTATGGGTACTCACCAATGTTGAATGATATTGATGATGATGATGATGAAGTAGCTGTGCAGTACGATGCAGAGGATTTAAAACTCCTCGGGTGGCGCCTCTTCTTCAGGCGCTTCAGGAGGAGTTGTATCTTTGGATGGGTCTTCTTCTGATGGGGTTTCGTGCTGGCTTTTCTTTATTGGTTTCAGGAACATTGTGATGGGAAGTTGCTACATTGTCTCCTGTAGCGAACTGCTGGTACAATTTTACCGTCCAAGGGGATGTTCTTCTTCCTGCAGTCGGTGATCCACAATGCCAAGGCAGATTCCATCCTGATGATATTTTTATTCCTTACGGTCGTTACCTTTTTGGCACAATCACAGAAACTTACAGATACGGTACTCCAGATCGCTGCTTTGTTCTTCTTTATGTAGCGTGCGGTGCTTTCATTAATGCCATAGTGGTGCGCTACTGCAGCATAGCTTTTTAGTTCCCAGAGCAAATCCAGTAGTTCAACCTTCTCCTGGAGTGTTTTAAGCTTCTTCTGGCACTTAGGCTCAGTGCCAGAAGCCTTAGAAGGTGCAGGGCGATTTGGCAACATCTTGTGCGTTTAAGAATAACAAAATGAATACAATAGCAAAATGGAAAACATGAGGACACTCAGCTGGAGTCACGTCACAGGGCAGCAATCAATCAGCAGTAAGGAGAAATGAATAACGCTCTCGGATTGGCTACTTTCACCATCCCAAACCGCGTTTCCCTCAGCGGTTGCTTCCTGTTCTCTCTACAGTACAGTATTGCCACGAGAAAAGCCATAAAAAATTGCGGAGGATATTTGCGCTTTCTGATAACAATTAACAGTTAGGTTCTAAGGAAAAATCCGCAAACGACTGAGTTCTTGAACCATGAACCGCAACTTTGCGGGGGTCTACTGTATATATAAATATAAAATTTAGGAAATGTAAATTGGTATGCAGATGGTTTACACAAGTTCAAACTGTTGATGTGGTTTGCTTTTCCTCCAGAATATTACTTGTAAATGTCTTGTGTTTTGTAAACTTACCAATTGGAAACATCACAGAAATCCCCTACACCTTTTTGATAAAACTGCATTTCTTGAAGTGTTAGTTCATATATAAAAACATGTACATTAAACTCATTTTATATGGTTTCAATAGGAAGGTTCAATCTGCTGTAGCTCTACTTTAATCTGTTAAATAATTATATCCATAGATGTGTGTCCTGCACTTAATAGAACTACAAGTCATTTTTTATGTCTTTCTATTAATAGTACAGCAGCCCAGGCTATTGCACCGATTATATTACATTCTCATCCCAGGCCAGTGAAACTTTCTGGAACACTACAGCAGTGGGTGTGCAAATTCCACATTTACAATTACAAATTACTTCATCATGCAGCCAGTGATCACAGATTAAGAATGGAAGAGATAACTACGAGGTCAGCAGCTGCAAAAGCTCTAAAAGATACTTTTCTGAAAGCACTGAAGCGTAACGACTATGGAAAGATTCAAGCTCTTCTGCAGAGCAGAAAAGTTGACGTCGACACAGTATTTGAAGTCCAGGATGAAAACATGGTTCTGGCGTCCTATAAACAAGGTATGTAGTGAAGGGGGAAAGGATCACCACAGAGCTGGATTAAGTGGGTTGGAAAACTGAATAAATGGCTAGTCAAGAAAATATTTGAATGCAAATCTGGAATTATAGGCTTTATTTTTATTTCTGGTAGTCTGTACTTTGCCTGTGTTTATTTCTTGCATATGACAAAAGTTAATTCTAGGAGGTCTGCTACACAGATTGAAGAGCCCACATTGTGATTACAACGGTACAAGAAAGACACTAATGTCCCAAAGCTCACCATATAAATAAAGCAGTACTTACAGTAGTAAGTTCAATAAAAACATTCATTTGATTGCATTTCCTAAGATTTTTTAACCTTTCTCATACTGTAATCTAATATCATCAGAAAGCTCTTTTTCACCTGTTTGAGGTATGATTAGACATAATTCCAAATCTTGTTAGTGACATATGTGCATGTTCACACATGAACAGAAAAAGAAAGCTTAATTTTGTGCAAAAAAAAAATCTCACATTCACAATATTGACGTAATGCTGCACTTTATTTGATTCAACATTAAGTGAAATGGGTCAGATTTGAGTGTATCAAAAATGGCATGTGTATACTAATATGGGAAAGCTATTTGATTTTATTAGTTATTTGTAGCACAGTCACTACAGCAACCTGGGTGAAAAAATACATAAATGGCATACATGAAATGTGCTGCATATTTTCATTATTTATGCAGGTGGAAGATATTAAGTACAAAGCAGAAGTGCAAGACACAATAAACTTTGACCCGATTACCCTGCAGTACAGCTCAAACTATCGATCCAGTGTGTGCTTAGGTCAAAAGGTATTTAGCAGCATTTAAGTTTGTATAAAAATAGCAAAATAGCTTTCTAACAATTAGTATAGCTTACCCAAATATAAAAGGCACTTAAAAATGCTTCTGGGCCAGCACCACATGTCTTACTGACTACATGCAGATGCTACTGATATGTTCACTCGGAATAATGTTTACTGATAACGAAATGATTTGAAAAAGAATCTTTTGTTTATGCTGTTTTTGCTATACTTCACATCAACAGTTTCAGATCAAGTTTCATTTCAGATTTACAAAGAAAAGTCTGTATACTTGGTGATGTGACAATACAGTAGGAAGCAAACAACACAGCTATACACTGATACACTGTATTAAAGATATTTCATAAATTATTGAGATAAAGCAATGTACCTCTCCTGGGCCCCCTAAAGTGTAAAGAATTAATACGGTCTGAGTAGTTCAAAATAAATAAGGAAGCAGCAGTTCCATTTTTGGCCAAGAAAACAGTGGCTGATACCCAGTTGTGGGCTATGTAGTTAGGGTAATGCGAACACAGAGGTAAAGAAGTTATGTTAGGAAACTAAACTGATTAATTTTATATTGAGTGTGGAGAATGGATTAATTTTTGTCATACTATATGTGTCCTACTGGCTGTAGAATAGTATCTTACTCTTTGTAGTGTGTCAGTTGGTGGGGATTACATTCATGTTAGGGAAGCTGGAAGGACATACTCCGTGTTTTCTGCAGCTGTTTTTTGATAATTCATTCCTCGGTAGCCCCAACGATTTAGTGATAATTTGCTACTCGGCAGACTCAGCTCTTTAGTGATGATTTACTATTCTAGAGCCTCAGCACTTTACTGATAATT
The DNA here is from genome assembly GCF_900747795.2 of Erpetoichthys calabaricus. NCBI lineage: Eukaryota > Metazoa > Chordata > Cladistia > Polypteriformes > Polypteridae > Erpetoichthys > Erpetoichthys calabaricus. The sequence goes on along the minus strand of NC_041406.2, from coordinate 62,739,540 downwards.
CACTATTTGATGGCCTCAGCTCTTTTATGATAATTCGCTCCTTGGTAGCCTCATCTCTTTAGTGTTAATACCTTACCTACATAATGAATCTGATAGTTGAGTTAGGTATACGGTAAATAAAGTATTACGGAATTTTGCTTTATCCATTGATTGATTTTAAGTGTGTTGCAAAGGGACTGCTCAAGTATGTTTTCATAGCATAAATGACATAAATGAATAAAGCAATTACCGGTTTAACACCACAGTTTGTATCTTCAGAGCTCACCAAAGAATTCTGGAATCATCATGTTGTTGAATCATGTTGTACTCATTGAACTTACTTTTTTTTTTTTTTTTTTGCTCATACCACACTGCATACAACATATGAACAAAACATCCATGATTTACTACCCTTTCAGGGTGTAAAGCAGTGTCCACTGACTTTACAGGATTTAAAGGTTATTTGAGTTCCTATGTGCTGCAGGAAGTCTACTTTGACTTTGATTATAGTTTTGCCTATGCAGTAATGGATTAAGTTTATTAGACTTCTGTTGAAACAAAGTTGACCTGCTCAAGCTAAGTTTAGCCCTAACATAAAAAGAACTGACAACATATGTTGATTCATAAATCAGCAATGCCTCACCTAGCTTATAAAAAAAGTCTGATCTGAAAACCACACCATTATTTTGTATAAACCTATGTCTGCTTTTTGCTAAGATCTCAAAGACTGGTCTTTCCTGAACATATTTTTCCTGTTCCTGAATATTTCACCTCATCTCAGTTTTTGAAAAACTATTTAATTTTAATAGTTAATAGATTCCTCCAAAGACATTTGTAATACTTTACCACCTAAAATCAATCATTCATATAAAATGAATATTTAGTTTTAATGTATATCCCTCTCTTTATCACTCTGTTAAATTAACTGTGTACTGTATTAATATAAGGATGAAAACAAAATCCCTTTAATAAGGAAATATTAACAGTCAAATATTCAAGATATCTAAGCCTAGTAAGTGTCACTGTAAATAGGAATCACCACTTTATTCATGTTTCACTCACGCGCATTTGGTAGTCAACCAAAGGGACCAAAAAATGCCAATTCCACGCCAGGCAGGGGGCGGCGGGTTGCACTAAATCTCTCTCTTTTTCAGCTGGCTGGCTCGTCCACTCTCACTCCCAATGCTGGTCTTGCTCTCTAAGCCTCTTTGTTTCTTTTTCGTCTCTTTTTTTCCTCCTTAGAAGTCAGACATTCAGATGGTGTGTCTAGGCCAGGGGTGGGCAAACTTTTTGGCTCAGGGGCCACATTGACTTTTAACATTTGACAGACGGGCCGGGCAAGCACTAGATGCATACATATCAAACATAAACATAAAAAAGGCATTACATTGTTATTATTTACATTCACTTTTTGTGGGAACAGTGTTGTTGATCACCCTTTTTTTGCCAGTGCATCGAAGTCTGGTGGTAGTTTTGTTGTGGAAATTCTCAGAACAGATCTGAGGTGTTCATCGCTCAACTGGTATCTGTGGGGTGCTTTGTTTGTGTTCATCACACTATAAGTCTGTTCACCCACATACGTAGAGTCAAACAACACTAGCATCCTCTGTGCCATCTTCTGGATGTTTAGAAATTTGGCTGCGCTTAATGAAGCATAAAACTCATCCAGTTTCAGAGAGTTGAACTTCTCCTTTAAGATGGTGTCACACTGGAGATCAATCAGTTCTAACTGCAACTCCTGTGGCACTGTTTCAGGGTCCTGTGTGAAGGGACATGAGACCAGTTGAAGTAACTTGTAAATTTTTCCAAAATCAGAGAACCGACGGCAGAATTCTCCATGCAGGTCGTCCAGTGATTTCCTGTATTTTTTCACAAGTCGAGGGGCCTCTTTCAGCATAGCCAGTGTGGGGAAATGAGCAAATGAGTTGTTTGACATTTGCTTTGAGAATAAAGCTAGCTTGGTTTTGAAGGCTCTGACGTTTGTGTACATTTCATGCACAAACTGGTATTTCCCTTGTAGCTTCACGTTCAGCTCATTTTTGTGTGTCAGTATGTCCACAGCAAAAGCTAAATCACAAAGCTAATCTCTGTCACTCAGCTCAGGAAAATCGTCAGCTTTCTCAAGTAGCTCCAAAAATGAGATAATCTCCTGTTTGAGCTCCCACACTCATCAACATACTTTCCCCAAACTTAACCAGCGGACATTGGAGTGGTAAAGCAAGTCCTGGTGATCAGAGTCAATTTCTTCAAGAAACATAATAAACTGACGATGCTGAAGTCCCCTCGCTCGAATAAAGTTAACGAGTTTTACAACTGGCTTCACTACGTAGTCAAGCTGCAATACGGATTTACACAATGCTTCCTGGTGGATTAGACAGTGTAAGAAAATTACCTCCTGCTCAGGGTTGTCCTCCTTCACCCTCTCCTGGATTCTTTTGAGCAACCCAACGTTTTTTCCAGTCAGATTTGGCGATCCATCTGTGGTAACATTGGCGAGCGTACTCCAAGGTAGCTTGTGCCTATTTATGACCCCCGACACGCTGTCATACAAGTCCTCTCCCCGCGTTTTCCCCTTTAGGGATTCCATGGCCAAAAACTCCTCCGTTATCTCAAAATTGTCATTAATCCCTCTGATAAAAATTAAAAGCAGAGCGGTGTCCTTTATGTCATTACTTTCATCCAGTGCCAAGGAACATAATGTAAATGACACCACTTTTTTGTTTAACTTGCTAGCTAAGTCTTCGTCAAATAGCTCAACACGGTGAGTCACTGTCCTGCGTGATAAGCTAATTTTTTCAAATTTGTTCTTGCTCTCAGGACACAAGATACCTGCTGTCTCTACCATGCACTCTTTGAGAAACTCCCCTTCGGAGAAAGGCTTGCTGGTCTTTGCTAATTTGAATGCCACCACATAACTTGCCTTTGTGCTTGATCCTTGGATGGCAGTTTGTCGGATAAAGGAGTTTTGCTGAGCCTGCAAACTAGCTGCCAACCTCTGAGCGGTAGCCGTCCGTTCTTGCGTTGACTGGTTGTTAGCATAATTAGCATGCTTGGTGGAAAAGTGACGGCTGATGTTGTATTCCTTTAAAACCGCAATGTTTTCTTGGCAAATAAGACATACAGCCTTTGACCGGACTTCAGTGAAAAAGTATTTAGTTGTCCATTCCTTATTAAACACTTGGCACTCACTGTCGACTTTTCTTTTCTTTGGCCAATTCATTGTTGCAGATGGGTTCAGAGCAGTAGCAGAGTAATAACAGAGAGTAACCCGGGCTCTGCAAAATCAAATCAATGTATTACTGCACCTAATGTGCCACCTGGTGGATCGCCAGGCATTACAGGACAAGGTCAAATGAATGCAGTCATAATTATGATATGATTTGATTTAGGCAATTTTGTACCAATCTTTGGCGGGCCGGATTAAAAAGACAAGCGGGCTGGACTTGGCCCATGGGCCGTAGTTTGCCCACCCCTGGTCTAGGCTCTTCTTAGGTCCGTCTCCTAATTCATGAAGGAGGCCGTCCTGCCGACTACGCCAATGTGAAATAAATGGCTGGACACACAGCAAAGGTTTGGGGAAGCCACCCGTACACTTTCCCTGGGTGCAAAAGGGCTTTAAGTTTTTAGTACAATCTGTACAGGTTTGAGTCCAAAGAAGAACTGATCAAGTATGGAGGATGGTGGGTTTATGAGGCAGTTCAAGGGAAGTGTTGTCATCGGGATGGAACTGGAAGTGACAGGGGACAAGGGACAGGAAGTGACGTCCTTGGATACAGGCAGAATTTCCGGTGTCTGGTCTGCCGAAAGAAAAGAGAGCGATTTAGTGCAACCTGCCACCCCCCTGGCCTGGTGTGGAATTGGAATTTTGGTTGACTCCGAAACATGCGTGTGTGACAATGTCTACAATAAACTTTCATATCATACTTAATGACCTAATTTCTGCCTTCAATATTGTAAACCGCGCAACAAAGCATATGTGTCTGTAATACCTTATGCAACACATAGCATTTACTTTACCGTGTGACAGAAGAACACGTATTTTGAAAGAAAGACTAATACTATCTTTGTCACGTAGGTCTCACATAGAAACACACAAAGATGTGTGCAAACGGTCACCCAGTTAAGTTGTAACATTGTATGTATTACTTATAAAATGTCTACATAGCATAACTAGCATGTCTTTCTGCAACCTGTTTAATCTAATTTAGGGTTGTAGGAGGCTGAGGCCATATAAGCAGACAATGGGAACAAGGCAGGAAATAGCCCTGGCCGTCACAGGGCTCACAAAGTCTATAAATCTACCAAAATTTCAATTATATTTAAGCCAAAACAAAATACAATGCTTCAGTTCTTCCTTTATGTGCATAGTTTCAGTGTTTGTGCAAAAAGTGCAATTGCTTGCATGCTTAATTGAAAATGATCCCATATGGAGCAGTGGTAAGGTTATGGATTGGACACAGACTACATTTTGGCAGTAAACATAAGGAAGAAACCTATGCATGATGCAATGTTTTGTAATACAATAATTTTTTAAAATTGTCATGTCCATTTAAAAGTTAAATATCCTTTCTTCAAGCTCACCTCTGAGTTAGCATTTAGTGGAAACACCTGTTCATTGAATTACTGCCATAATTCTGCTTTTCTAGGTATGTATTCACATAGCACACCTAGATTTTGCAATGTTTGTGCATTCTTGAACACCAAGTAATTCTATCATTGTTTTAATTGGCTTCGTCAATGCTCTGAGAAGTCAACTCAAAGATATTTGCCTTTTTACGTGTTAGCCATTCCACAATTACTTTAGCTGTGTACTTAGGTTTGTTTATACTCTATGTTAGAGCTGGGCTCATCAGCAATAAGAATTTGATATTATTCACTCTTTATTAGTCAAACTACATGTAAGTGTATAATAGCTCATATGGAATAAAGAATGTGCTGGGATTTGATCATTTAAAAGACGAGAGCAATACAAGTATGAAAAGTTATTGCCATTTTAGATAAGTTTTCTCAGCTTACTTAAACAGATTCTGTTTATTTAAGTAAGTGTAGCTCAGTTTCAACATGATGCTGCTTCCCAAGAACTGACATCTTAATGTATTCTAGTGGTGATCTGGCTGAGATAAGTCAGTGGTGATCCTTTCAACATGGTTTTTGACACTAGATGCATAGAAGTCTGCAATAGAAGGAAGACAGTAGTGAATAGAAGCAGATTTCATTTACTTGCGAATTACTAACATGCAAACATACACAAAAAATGTGATTGTCAAGCACCTGAATTAGAATCAGAATAATTTTTTATTTGCCAGTACATAAGAGGCTTTAGTTAAGTTCTGTTTAATCATCTTTTTTATTTTCTGGAATATAACACAAACATTGTGAAAAGAGTAAAAGGACTCCAAAAACTCACCCAAACCAGACCAGGACATTCAACAGCCTGCCTAGAGATCGGTCTCAACCCAGGCAGCCTGACCACAAACTCCACCAGGCACACTTTGGCATACGTAGGTGCAAAATGGGGCTTGGCTTTCAAAGTTCAAAAAATATTTGAAATGTTCAAAATGTACAAAACTGCCCCTCAAGGGAAAGGAAACCATAAAACCTCTGGCTTAAAGGACAAGGCCAACAAAGAATATTTATAAAGGAAGAATTTATTTAGAATAAAGAAAAAGAGAATAAAAATGGATAACAGGCAAAATAAGGCAAAATGATTTGTCTATAAAGGAAATCCAAAGCTGTCCAAATCCACAATTCATCCATTTCCTAAACCCACTTATCCAGGACCAGGTCGTGTAGCGACAAACCCCTGCACAGGGCACCAGCAAATCACAGGGTGAAGACAACACACACACACAAACATACTAGCAAAAATACCAAAACAACAACAAAAAATCTATAAAACCAAAAAAATTAATTAAGTACTCAGAACACAATCTTTACTCCACAAATTCCATTGAATGCCTAGTGGGACCAACTCGTCCACCAGAATATAAAAAGTGGAGGACAGCACCAGCAGCAGGGATGTTAAGCTGGATAAACCTCTTGGGGGTCGACCAACAGAACACAAGATACGTAAGAAAACAACGTAGACACACAATACATTAAATATTTAAATATAACAATGCTAACAAAAACGATATAAAAATTAAAAATATATGAAAAATAATAAACTACAAAAATAACAATAAAAAGGAAATAAGTATAAGCCAAGAAGCAAACCCTGATTTTAACATGGTAATGTATGTCTGAAAATGTGAAGCCAGGGTTTTTACTTCTTTTGGTTAAATCCAAGAAGAAAATAAGATACTTGTACAAGGATAGAGATGAATACAAAGAAAGGATCAATGTGATCCTGTTACGCACAGAGTATGAGGTCATTAAAGTGCTGAAAGTAAAGGGCAACAAGTTCTCCTTCCGTCCTTAAATGTGCAACGGACCTTATTGAAGAGAAACACCTCCAATACAAAACAGTGATAGTTTGTCATAAGTACAGAGTACAACACGCTGTGGGAAAGAACTCCTTATCCCATTTCCATACCACATGCTCAGTGACGCTCCCAGTACAGATCTGTGTTAAAATTCATATATTGATGCTGTATTCTATGGGAGGCATACACTCTGTAGGAATTGTATTCTTTCAGAAATGTAACATTTACTGAAATGAAAACTTTTTACCCTACACATTACAGAAAAAGAGGTTAGCAAAGAAGAGTGCACTTTTTAAAAATACTGGCTTGTACCCAAGTGGCTGAAAAATGCCTATGGATGTAGGAGGAGTACCATGAGAAAATGTGGTAAGTATTGTCGCATGTGCAGAGCTCTATTAATGTTCAATTTAATTTATTGGACCTTGATGTACACTTCATACCCTTGAAAAGAGCTATATAAGTATTAAAATACTATAGAACAGTAGCATTATTATTAGTAGTAGTATTACTATAATGTGTCAGTGTTGCTTGCGTAATATTGGGAATTTTTTAACAGTCTGCATTGGGATTTTGACAAAAAATATTTGCATATAGGCTTAAAAGTTTATTTTCTGTATTGCTTCAGATACTCAAATGTTGATTGTACTAATTCTTAGCTTTTATCGTCTCACCCATTCATACATTATAAAAGCCCCAGATTGTTGAGTCTAGTAAATGTTTTTTAGGTGTATTCAGTATTCTTGATTAGTCTTTGACATAATTGTTTGCAGGTCATTCAAAGCTGCCACTCGATTCTTTGGTCAGTCTCCTGCTTGTACAATCACCTTGATCTACTGTAGATAAAGTCTTACTGAGGATAAGCTTATCTTTCCTTAATAGAGATAGATAAATAAATACTTCATCCCCTCAGGGAAATTCAGTAACAGTCTTAATTGTGTTCCTTGGGATTATTAAGGGCTTTGCAATCTTTTTATATCCATTCTATGATTTGCCCCACTACAGACTTTATCTGAGAGGACTTAACGCTCCATAGTTGATTATTTACTTTGAAATGTAGTATTTGTCAAATTAAACATGCCTATGGCTATACCAGAATTGATTTACAAATATTGTTATTAAGTGGTGTGTACTCAACATAATGTTCTTAAATCTGTTTAATTCAATTTATGATCCTGTTTATATAGAGTCTATCACACCCTGCATGTGACTCAAAGCAGGAACCAGGCATGGACAAGGTGCCAGTTTACTGAACAGCCTACTCACACCCACAATCATAGAGTGCCAGTTTAAAAATGGTCAGTTCATCTAACATTACATATCTTTGTGATGCAGGAAGAAACCGGAATACCAAGAGAAGAACCCACATAGATGCAGGAAGAACATTTTGACTCCTCACAGACAATGAACAATTTTGATACCCCCAATTCATTTTACTTATTTTAATTTTTAATCAGTTGTCAAAATTATTGAACCTTTGTTTTTCACTTGTTGGTTTTCAGTTAAAATTAGCAAATGCAAAAAAATATTCTGACTGAATGCATCTTTTTTACTAGCTGTCAAATCAAAAAATCAGTGTTCGCTTTCTATAAGCATTATATAGTAGCCTTCAGCAATGCTAAGGGTTATGTTGCTTTATTTTTTATTGTATACTATACATTCAGTACCTAAAACTGAAATGCATGAATTCCAGTAATCTCTGCTTACCTCTGATGAGCAGGTAGCGGGAGTTTAGAGCTCTTCAGTCCACTAACGTTCATCTGAAGGGCTGGGGGGGGCGGGGGGTCTCCCCTTGGAAATTTCAGCAGCACGATACACTGACATACTATCAAAGAATTGAGGGAGGGGGGCTCCCATAGGAGTTTGAGCAGCATGTGATGCAAGCTGATACGTTGGAAAACCATGCTGGTACACAACTTTAATAGAGCCAAAAAAATAGAGATGTCCCAGAACTCCCTGCTAATGGGTATCTGCCCAATTTAAGCACTTGTCACACACGTGCGCATGGGAAACAGCTGAAGGGCCTAAACACTAGTAATTCTAGTGTACTGACTATCTCTCTCAGTCCCTTGCAGACCTTTCCCGGGAAATCCCGCCTCTTGCCGGCCCGAAGGATGACGTCACTTCCGGGCATGAGGACGCCACTCCCAGTTCCTGCACCGTTGACGTCATTTCCTTTCCAGGCCTTTAAAACTGCCATCTTGCCTCAGTACAGGCAGTTCTGTTCTGGACTCTGATCTATACACATCGTGTACAAAAAGAAGCAATTTTGTAGCCGAGCATATTATACGGGTGGTTGCCCCAACTCTTTATGATGTCTCTGACTCATTCTTGTTACACACTGTATACATTTAAACTAAATACCACTTCCTTTCACTTGCCTACAAAAATGTTTTTGAAATATACAGTTAGGACCATAAATATTTGGACGAGAACAATTTTTTTCTAATTTTGGTTCTGTACATTACCACAATGAATTTTAAATGAAACAACTCAGATGCAGTTGAAGTGCAGACTTTCAGCTTTAATTCAGTGGGGTGAACAAAACGATTGCATAAAATTGTGAGGCAATTAAAGCATTTTTTTAACACAATCCCTTCATTTCAGGGGCTCAAAAGTAATTGGACAATTGACTGAAAGGCTATTTCATGGGCAGGTGTGGGCAAGTCCGTCGTTATGTCATTATCAATTAAGCAGATAGAAGGCCTGGAGTTGATTTGAGGTGTGGTGCTTGCATGTGGAAGATTTTGCTGTGAACAGACAACATGCGGTCAAAGGAGCTCTCCATGCAGGTGAAAGAAGCCATCCTTAAGCTGCGAAAACAGAAAAAACCCATCCGAGAAATCGCTACAATATTATGAGTGGCAAAATCTACAGTTTGGTACATCCTGAGAAAGAAAGCAAGCACTGGTGAACTCAGCAACGCAAAAAGACCTGGACGTCCACAGAAGACAACAGAGGTGGATGATCTCAGAATCATTTCCATGGTGAAGAGAAACCCCTTCACAACAGCCAACCAAGTGAACAACACTCTCCAGGGGGTAGGCGTATCGATATCCAAGTCTACCATAAAGAGAAGACTGCATGAAAGTAAATACAGAGGGTGCACTGCAAGGTGCAAGCCACTCATAAGTCTCAAGAATAGAAAGGCTAGATTGGACTTTGCTAAACAACATCTAAAAAGCCAGCACAGTTCTGGAAAAACATTCTTTGGACAGATGAAACCAAGATCAACCTCTACCAGAATGATGGCAAGAAAAAAGTATGGAGAAGGCGTGGAACAGCTCATTATCCAAAGCATACCACATCATCTGTAAAACACGGTGGAGGCAGTGTGATGGCTTGGGCGTGCATGGCTGCCAGTGGCACTGGGACACTAGTGTTTATTGATGATGTGACACAGGACAGAAGCAGCCGAATGAATTCTGAGGTGTTCAGAGACATACTGTCTGTTCAAATCCAGCTAAATGCAGTCAAATTGATTGGGCGGCGTTTCATGATACAGATGGACAATGACCCAAAACATACAGCCAAAGCAACCCAGGAGTTTATTAAAGCAAAGAAGTGGAACATTATTGAATGGCCAAGTCAGTCACCTGATCTTAACCCAATTGAGCATGCATTTCACTTGTTGAAGACTAAACTTCAGACAGAAAGGCCCACAAACAAACAGCAACTGAAAGGCCTGGCAGAGCATTAAAAAGGAGGAAACCCAGCATCTGGTGATGTCCATGAGTTCAAGACTTCAGGCTGTCATTGCCAGCAAAGGGTTTTCAACCAAGTATTAGAAATGAACATTTTATTTCCAGTTTTTTAATTTGTCCAATTACTTTTGAGCCCCTGAAATGAAGGGATTGTGTTAAAAAAATGGTTTAGTTGCGTCACATTTTTATGCAATCGTTTTGTTCACCCCACTGAATTAAAGCTGAAAGTCTGCACTTCAACTGCATCTGAGTTATTTCATTTAAAATTCATTGTGGTAATGTACAGAACCAAAATTAGAAAAAAGTTGTCTCTGTCTAAATATTTATGGACCTAACTGTATGTGCCTGACACTCAGTTAGGAACATTTTAAAACATATAAGTCATACTGCATATTGTACTTGTGTTATAAGACAAAAGCTTTGTTGAAAAAAGGAAGTGAGCTTGGAAACTGGATAAAGTTGTATTTACAATAAAATGAGATAGAATGAACCAATCACATAAAAGTCAGAAGCACATCTGGATGCTCATCCAGTTGTGGGAATAAATTTACAGCTGTTATGTTACTTGCAATAACATAATTTGCTTAAGAAATGGTCACTGGTGTGCTTAAGAGTATCAACATGTACTCTTCACCCACGTAATTTAAGTACCTCTCATCTTCAGCTCGTACTTCAAATCAATAGAACTTACTTAACAGGCTGGATAGGCTCTAGTCCAGGGGTGTGCAAAGTCATTCCTGGAGGGCCGCAGTGGCCGCGGGTTTTTGTTCCAACCCAGTTGCTTAATTAGAAAATAATCCTTGCCAATAATTACATTTCATGGCTTGTTAGTGCTTTAACTCTGCTATTTCAAGTCATTCTCAAATCCTAGATTTTTTTTTTTCCATTCTAAAGATATCATCCAAATATTTTGAAGTGTAAAACGGATGGGTAATTCTCAGTCCTTTTTTCTCTTCTCTTTCCTTCCAAGTATTTAATTAAACCAAATAGTGCCTGATAAATACACACAGGCGTAAAGGGTAACAAGCAAAATGGATAACTGCTGGTTTCTTTTGTCATTTGCATCTTCTTGCTAATAAGGAGCAATTAAAAACCAAGAATGCAGCTGTTTAAGACTTAAATAAGCAATAAGGGTTCAAAATCTTAACGAGGAAGATAACTAAAATGAAGCAGAAGTGTTTCTAGAGCAATTTGTGCTTCTTATTAAGCAATTGGGTTGGAGCAAAAACCTGCAGCCACTGCGGCCCTCCAGGAATGACTTTGCACACCCCTGCTAGTCCCTGTGACTATGAACTGGTTTATTCTGGTTTCAGAATGAATGAATGAACGAATAAACAAATGAAAATAAAAGAGTCTAACTTAAACTGTGAATGTGTAAGACTTGGGATCCATTCTTAAAATCATATGCCAGTGTGGATACATTTTATAGCCGGTATGGCCTAGTTGTGACGACAGGCAGGTAGGACGTCAGCCTTTAGCACTACTGAAGCACATGAAAGGACAGAATTACAGCCAACTCAGGCCTTATTTGCCAGAGAATGTTAGAAAAAGAATGGATTGATTATTGCTAATCTGTCAGTTAATTAATTATCAGTTTTGCCTTTGGCCCATTCCAGTAGTTAATTGAATAATTTGATATGGATTCCACTTTATTTTCCTTACTCTTTCTCTGTTGGAGAGGTTAATGGCCATCATACTTATATCAAAGTAAATGAAGCTCATTTTAAGAAACAGAATAATACAGTTTATTGATAAAACTATTCTAGAAATATTGTCACTGCATATATAGTATATGAACACTGAAGACAGAATTCAAGACAGATAAACATATAACACATTTATATTTACAATACATTACATTTACACTTAATTTGCTTAGCAGCTACTTTTATAGAAAGTTACTTACTTAAAAAAAGAGGCTGGTTGTTTACTAGCTATTTAGATTTCTAATTGATCTTGGCAAAGATAAACAATTTTACAATACCAAGTCCTTAAGGATGGTGTCCAATGCTTTGTGGAGTTGTGTGTTGCTGCCCTGTGTTCAGGTGGAGACCTTTTCTTGCTTTGGTGTGCATGTTTGGTTTTTGTTGCATTTTCCTTTATTGGCGGTGTATTGCTGCCTTCCTCAGATTGCTGTTAGGCTCTTTGCTGCGCCTCCCATAACGTCAAAGGGAAAAGCGTTATTCTTTCTGTCACAAGAGTGTATGTGCCGAAGTTCCCTTCCTAAAGTAATTCTGCTTTTCAGTCATCACAGACAGGGCTCAATCACTGGCACATACCTTGGCTTGGCAGAGTCAATCTTAGAGCTAGTTCAGAGCACCCAGCTCCAAGGCTGTATGGAGAGTAACTTCCAAACCAAAGAAAGTTGATGAGCTTTTTGTTCTGCAGCGAGTGGGTGGCTTGTCACAGTCACACCAACGAGAGTGGCTCATCAGCTTCCAGCTCACAAAAAGAACAGATTTTTAAGCTTTCAGCTCCACCCATAGAGAATGGCCCATCACTTTTTAGCTCCACAGAAGAGGAGAAATAATCTCTGATGATAGGATCAACGTCACTTCCAGTTACAGAACCAGTGCCTGCTTATGAGGGCGTTATTTTGCCAATCACATCCAGCCAGAGTTTAGTTTGAAGTTAGAAGCCTAAAATGAATGTCCGTTTGGGTGCCTTTGTGTCTGAAGGAGTCTCTGTAGAGGTGTCAGCTCAACTCTGATTTATATCTTTGTTATCAGATGAAGCACACGGCTGATGAAAGTGTTGGTTCAATCTGAAGTCCAACCATTAATTCAAGAATGCATGTGTGTGAGAGGTAGAGGTGCAGCTAGCTTTCAGCAGTTCCCATTAAATCTATTAGTGTGCCACTAATAAGCCTAGCAAAATTGGCAATGCCTATTTTTTCCAACACTACTACGTTTTTTCTGGTCCAGTTGCTAACACAGATTGTGACTGCCTGGGTTGGGTGCAGTTGCCCTAGCGTCCTTTGAATACAGGCCTTTGAGAGTCATAGTCAAGGATGAGCATGGCAATGAGGACACAAAACAGCACGAGTAGGTGCAGGTGCACTCAGTGCTTTAATTCCACAAAGTGTTCCAAAAATCAAATAAAGTGCAGTGCAAAGGTCACCCAATAAATTAGTTAATAAATAATTCTTGATAAAATAGTGATAAAAGAGGAGGTTAAAATACTAATAAATAAAGCCAAAAAGGTTAAAATCCAAGGTTAAAACACACAGGATCTGTCTGTTTAGAACCAGCTCGCGCCTTTTGCCTCCTTTCAAAGCTGTTGTCTTCTTTGCTCCACCTTTAGGGTCTCCTCAGCAAGAGAAGACCTCCTCCAACAGGCACAGTCATGTTTTAAACCAGCTTGTGTCCTTCACTGCCAACCCTTGGCCTTTAGCGGAAGCCCAACAAGTCCTTTTCCTTTCTCCTGCTTCATTTGGTCACTCCTGCAAAAGCGACGCTGCCTCTCAAGTGCTGTCTGCTCGCTCCACCTGGCACCATTTCCAACCACCAGTCCTCCACTTCTCAACACCATCTTTACCTGCCTGCCTATTTACTTTTTTTTTATCCCTGTCTAACTTACACAAGCTTTGTTTTATCCTCATGGGCACAACGGCTTAATTACAGACCCCAGCACGCTAATGAGGAAATTGGCTAGATAGATAGATAGATAGATAGATAGATAGATAGATAGATAGATAGATAGATAGATAGATAGATAGATAGATAGATAGAATTCTTTGTTGTCATTATGCATACACATAACAAAATTTTTTTTGGTAGGACTCGGCTTCAAGGCAGAATACTTAAATACACAATACACTATAAATAATAAAATAAACATAATAAGTATAAAAGACAGAAGCAATAAAACATTATCAAGTCCAGACTTTTCCTGAGGTAGTACACCTGCAGAGACCAGTGATCTGTGTGCGTGGGTCTGCAGGGGAGGAATACGAGTGTGTGTGTTTGATTACGAGGGAAAGTACGTGTACATGTCTACAGGGGGAGAGGTTAGGGGTAAATGTATGTGTGTGTATCAGCAGGGGCAGATGGACTTCACAGCTCTGGGGAAAAAGCTGTCTTTCAGTCTGCTGGTACGTGTTTTTATGTTTCTGTACTGCTTTCCCAAAGGCAGTGGTACAAACAGTCCATTTCCCGGATGGGTGAGATCCGCAGCTATACATCTGGCTCTCTTCTGCACCCTTCCAGCATAAACAAAGTCCAGGTCTAGGAGAGGACTTCCCATGATCCCCTGTGCTGTTCTCACCACCAGTGCCAAGTCCTTCCTGTCCTGTGCTGTGCAGCTGCCGTACCACACTGTCATACTGTGACAGAGAATGCTTTCTATAGTGGATCTGTAGAAGTTTGTGAGCAGCCGAGAGGAGAATCCAGCACGTCTCATCTTCCTGAGGAAGAAGAGTCTTTGTTGGGCCTTCTTTACCAGGTGAGATGTGTTCAAAGACCAGGTCAGATCTGATGTGACGTGGATACCCAAGAACTTGATATTGTCCACACACATTACAGCCTCCTCATGTATGAATATAGGAGCATGTTCTGTTCTTCTTGACCTCCTATAGTCCACAATGATCTCTTTGGTCTTGCTGGTGTTCAAGATGAGGTTGTTGGCTGAGCACCATAGTGCTAGGTGTTGTATCTCCTCTCTGTGGTGAGTCTCATCATTGTCTGATATGAGATCCACCACGGTTGCATCATCCGCAAATTTCACAACCATATTTGTGGCATGGATGGCAGAGCAATCGTGCGTAAATAACATGAAGAGTGCTGGGCTGAGAACACAACCCTGTGACGTGCCTGTGTTCAAAACCAGTGTGGCTGATGTATGATCTCCAGTTCTAACCACCTGAGGCCTGTTGGTGAGAAAGTCTCTGATCCAGAGACACAACGATGTAGACAGACCAGATTCTGAAGCTTTTGTACCAGCTTGTCCGGGATTACGGTGTTAAATGCTGAACTAAAATCAACAAACAGCATCCTAACATAAGTGTTAGGGCACTGCAGATGAGTCAGGGCTGTGTGAAGTACTATTGAGACGGCATCCTCTGTAGATCTGTTCCTCCTGTAGGCGAACTGATGGTTGTCAAATCCAGCAGGGATGGCATCCTTGATGCACTTTAGAAGGATTCCCTCAAAGCACTTCATTATTACTGGGGTCAGAGCCACAGGGTGGTAATCATTAAGGCAGGTGACCACTGATTTTTTAGGCACTGGCACAATAGTGGAGGATTTGAGGCAGACAGGGACCACTGCAAGTTGTAGAGAAAGGTTGAAAATGTCCAGAAAGACTCCTGCCAATTGATCAGCTCATAGTTTCAGTGTCTTACCCGACAACTTATCCAGTCCTGCAGCTCTGTTGGTGTTGATCCTCCTCAGGGTGGACCTCACTTGGTGTAGTTGCAGGACTAGAGGCTGATGCTGCTCCTCCAGCCAAGGGAGATGTACAGTCTCCCTGCTGCTAGATGCATCAAAGCGTGCAAAGAAACTGTTCAAGGTGTCAGGGAGACTAGGGTCATAGCTGACCTGCTGATCGCTGCGCTTATAATCTGTTATAGTCTTTAAGCCTCTTCACGTGTTCCATGGGTTGTTGTTATCAAAATACTCCTCGATACACTGTTTGTATCTGTATTTTGCCAGGTTTATTCCTTTTTTTAGTTCTTTTTGGGCTTTGCTATATGCCAGCCTGTTGCCTGACCTATATGCAATGTCCCGGGCTTTAAGCAGGGACCTCACCATACTGTCCAGCCACGGTTTCTGATTTGGAAACACCCTAAAGGTCTTCGTGGGCAGGACAGCATCAGTACAGTATAGAACTGCACATAGGATAGAACAGATGATGTATATCCCTCTAGACATCACATCTTGCCTGAAGAAGGGGCCTGAGTTGCCTCGAAAGCTTACACATTGTAATCTTTTTAGCTAACCAATAAAAGGTGTCATTTTACTTGACTTCTCCTTCAGTTATTCTTCTTGTGCAGAGCACTTTTTCTTATCAAGCCTTTCGTATCTGTTGAAAATGAGGGCTCTCTTTAAACTCTGTTTTCTCTGTTACTTTAAATCTTAGAAGGTCCTCAGAGGTTTTAAATTTCAAATAATCTGTTATTTGGAAAGGGCTTCCTTATTACAATCTTTCTTTTCTCACAGAATATTTGGAAAAAAAGTATTGAAATAAGAAGAAAATTGAATAGTTAGTTTTTCTCTTATATATTAATTCCTATATGTTCAATGTGATTAGTACAGTATATGGTTTTCTTATATATTTACTTGTATATTTATATGTCTTAACGTGGCTCTGAGGCAAGGGATCTGGGCTGGCAATCAAAAGGTTGCCGGTTCGAATCCTGTAAATGCCAGAAGTGATTCTACTCTGTTGGGCCCTTGAGCTAGCCCCTTAAGCTACAATTGCTCTGTCCTGGGAATGATGTTAACGTCCATCCAGCCCTGCAAGCAGGTCTTCCAACTTGCAGGGAAAACTTGGGAGTTGCTGGCAGGATTGGCACTCCAACTACTGTAAAAAAAAACTCACACTGTCCCAGTCCACTCAGACTTTCTGTGGTCCTGAGGTTTCATCCTTTACACCAGGGGTCCCCAACCACCGGTCTGCGACCCACTACCGGGCCGCAGCCGTCTGACAGACGGGCCGCGAGAGAACTGCCGGCAACAGAGACTCACTCAGACTTTTCAGAACGCTTGGCGGGCGGGGCTTTGCAGCGGCGCAGAGAGAGGAGAGAGACCGAAGTGAGAGAGTATTACAACAAAGTATTGTTACGGTCCCGACAGTTTCCCCATATGACACGAGTCTATAGAAATCGCGTTACTACGAAGTACATTCAGCAGATGCTTTCATTACAACGAAGTGACCTTGAAATGCCTGAATGAATCATCCACAGAGCAGTTAGATCTGTGGTCGCAGCTCAGATGTGCACGTTTGCACAACGATCCCCAAACAGAAACATTGTAAAAAAAATTCTTTCTTCGAACTTTCCTCATACTGTTTTTTTTTTTTTGCTGTTTTTGTTTTCTGTGGTTTTCAGTGATACCTTTTGCTTATTGCTTGTCAACATTTGAAAAACATCCATCGGAATTTAACTCATTGTCACCCTCTTATAGAAACGGCAGACACGAAAAAAACGATAACAGTGTTAATGTTTGTGATGTGCAATCTGTTGGAATGGCAAATGTAAAGCATATGTCTTTGTTATATGCAAAAAAAGAAGAAAAATCTCGGGTTGCAAACATATGCGAACTGCTTAATAAGTTTAATAATAATAGACATGTTATGTAAATTGTGTATAAAACGGAAAAATTTGCATCTAATAAAGTGGTCCTTGGTGTCAAAAAGGTTGGGGACCACTGCTTTACACAACTGCACTTGGATCCTAAATTGGGATCCTGGGATGGTACGTCGTGTGGTGGATACAGCAAGGCACTGTATAAGTGCATGCTTCCAACTTCCTCCACCTCCTATGTCTTAATAAGTTACATTTTTCCACTTTAAGAGATTGAAATGCTAGACCTATTCCAAAATATAAGAATGTGCTTCTGACATAAAAATGTCATAAAAACAGGAATGATGGATTTCAAAATTGCAGTATAGAGCTTGGGAGTATAAATCACAACATATTTTTTCTTAAAGTATTCCAATAAATAAACCTGTCTTTTGACAAATATACTTATACCTGTATTTTTACATTTCTCTCAGATTTTCAACATTAGGCTACTTTTGCAAATCAAACACCTGTTTGTTATTCTATAAGAATACTGTAGGCCAGATAAAGCTTGGAGACATAAAATTGATTTTATAATATGATACCTTAATGAGGGAAGGCTGACACTTTTATAGGTTGTTTTGATAATTCATAGACATGTAAAAAAAAACAATGACAGCCGTGGGGTAGGGCAGACAGACTTAAATCGTGCCATATGCAGATAGTTAATGCTGGGTTAAAAAAGGACTGCGGAATTTAAAATGTGAGGTGCATTTCTGAATGTTCATATATGGTGTTTTATTATGTATGACTGCACCATGTTTGAAAAGTGAAAATAGTAAAAATTTATATTGATAAGCACAGGATATTGCATAAGGCACAAAATCTTCAGACTAATGAAACTTAACGTGACAGGGATTGACATTTACATCCAATAGCTTGTGTGTTTGCTGTTGGCTACCATATCCCTACATGCTGTTATAGAATTATTCAAAATGTATCGGTTTCTTATTTCAAACTGAGATGTTTAACAACTGGGTGCTATGAGGGTGCAGTGATAGCGCTGCTGCCTCTCAACAAAGAGGCCAGGGTTCACAATCCGGGTCCTCCCTGCATGGAGCTTATATGTTCTGCCCATACCTGTGTGGGGTTTCTTCCAAATACACGCAGGTCAGGTGGATTGGTAATGTTAAACTGGCCCTAGTCTGTAGGTTCACCCCGATATGGACTGGTGTCCTGTTTAAGGATTGTTCCTACCTTGCACCTCTGCTCAGGATAACACAGGTTTAGAAAATGAATGGCTGTTTAGAATCAACTCTACTATTTAAACGTGCTCTTGTTTCTTTTAAATGATAAGAATAACATGCTCAATAGAAAATTAAAGGTTGTGATTTTTTCTTTCAGGTTATTGGTTGCCTGGGTACAAACTGGAATCCTCTTGGGCTACAGGACTGCACATTTGTGTGATGTATGGCTATGTAGAGAGTGCCCTGGTGTTAATTGAACATAAAGCTTCTATCAACAGCCGGCCAAATGGAAAAACACCACTACATGTAGCCTGTGAAGTGTCCAATGGTGACAGCGTAGCCCTGCTTTTAAATCATGGGGCAAAAATTAACAGTTTTTCCATGAGCGGACATACACCTCTGCATTACTGCATTACAAAAGAATCAACAGCTTGTGCGAAACAGCTGCTTTGGAAAGGTATAGTAGATGTTTCAACTTCTGCGTTAAACATTTCTCTAATTGGCAGGAAAAGTGTAAGAAATAGATATATTTTTAGATAGATATATCTCTCTATTATAAAAGGAAATCCTGGGACGAGACTTTCTCTGAGATAATTTCAAGTCCTGCGAGACGTGACTTTTTGCCAAAAGATTTTGCCAAACCCCGCCCTCTTCTCAAACATTCACAACCACACCCACAGTCCAATTAATTCTCATTCGTGTGACTGCTATTGTCAGACACAGTTTTGCGCATGTGACTCACAGTAAAGGGAATCCATGTGTTCAGTGCAGGCCATGGTACATTAAAACAAACCTCTTGTTATTATTAAGTAATATACTGCCCTAAAATGACCCATAATAGACCAAAACTTGATGTTCGCTCTTTTCAAGACTCTGACGAATGAATATGGATTTGTACAACAAAAGGATGATGCTGTGTGTGTGTGTTATGCTGTGAAAGTGTTGTGTGTCATACGTCAAGTGTACAAAGACGTTATCAAACTAAACATCAGTCCACGTTTAAAAACTCTGATGAGAAAAGTGAAGCTATAAAAAGGGCTGCTTCAGGCTTTAAGAAACAAACTACTTATTTTAGTCAAATAATTGGAACCAAAAATACAGCCACTGAATGTAGTTATAAAAAAAAACTGACACAACATTCTTTTCACATATGATCCTATGTATTTGAAAATGTTGAATGACCAATAATATAATAATATAAGATCAAGTTATAATGGGCTGCAAAAGTATATACTTTTGCAGCCCATTATAACCAGACCAATTTTGATACAATATATAACAAAATTGTTAGAATTATATCAGCACGCAGAATAACATTGTAACATAGGATCGGCACGACACTGCTGAAAGGTTGCCGACCCCTGATTTAGAACATAAAACTTTAGCCATTCTGGCAGTTTTATACACAATTTACATAACATTTCTATTATTATTAAGTTATTAAGCAGTTCGCATACGTTTGCAACCCGAGATTTTTCTTCTTTTTTTGCATATAACAAAGACATATGCTTTGCATTTGCCATTCCAACAGATTGCACATCACAAACATTAACACTGTTATCGTTTTTTTCATGTCTGCCGTTTCTATAGGAGGGTGACAATGAGTTAAATTCCAATGGATGTTTTTCAAATGTTGACAAACAATAAGCAAAAGGTATCACTGAAAACCACAGAAAACAAAAACAGCAAAAAAAAAAAAAAAAACAGTATGAGGAAAGTTCGAAGAAAGAATTTTTTTTTACAATGTTTCTGTTTGGGGATCGTTGTGCAAACGTGCACATCTGAGCTGCGACCACAGATCTAACTGCTCTGTGGATGATTCATTCAGGCATTTCAAGGTCACTTCGTAGAAATGAAAGTATCTGCTGAATGTACTTCGTAGTAACGTGATTTCTATAGTCTCGTGTCATATGGGGAAACTGTCGGGACCGTAACAATACTTTGTTGTAATACTCTCTCACTTCGGTCTCTCTCCTCTCTCTGCGCCGCTGCAAAGCCCCGCCCGCCAAGCGTTCTGAAAAGTCTGAGTGAGTCTCTGTTGCCGGCAGTTCTCTCGCGGCCCGGCTGTCAGACGGCTGCGGCCCGGTAGTGGGCCGCGGACCGGGGGTTGGGGGCCCCTGATCTACTGTATTATTTCTTCAGAGAAAGAAGAAATATTGAGGAACGTTGTCATAAGACACAGTACAGGCTAAATAAGTGAATAATGATAAACAGATCAGTTAC
This sequence comes from Erpetoichthys calabaricus, assembly GCF_900747795.2. NCBI lineage: Eukaryota > Metazoa > Chordata > Cladistia > Polypteriformes > Polypteridae > Erpetoichthys > Erpetoichthys calabaricus. The sequence continues at coordinate 62,718,743 of NC_041406.2, read as the reverse complement.
TGTTACCCTACTATAAAAACAGAAATACAGCAAAATACCTCATCATTCTTCACAATGACAAACTATACGTATACAGTGAGCCTCATCTAATGGTTTTTGCCACACAGTCTCATTTGAGATTGTTCTAATGGCCTGCAACCATTTGTGAATCCACAAAATCGCAGAGTGCATACCTTCCTCTGATCAGTTATAAGTACAAATGAGTCTAAGTGTGAGAAGGCACCTGAACTCCCAATGTATAAACTCTGAGAAAAATCACAAAGTGTACACCCACCTTAATAGGACACTACCTGTGGCAATTTCCTTTCTGATAATATTTAATGGCAATACTGTAGATGACAGCAAAAAGGAGACAAAGTTGGGAATAAAACAGATTTTTTTGTATAACTAATGACAAATGAGGCAAAGTGACTTGGGAAGCCTATAGCTGTACCACTGAAATTTGACCCCAGACATCTGAGAGTTTCACCAGCACTGTATAATTCTGATCTCTCCACTTAGGTGTGATGCCTAGTGTGCTTACAGTGTGCATCACCCTTTCTTGTACCTGAACATTGATAGTCATGACCGGGATGACTGGGGCAATGAGGCCACATAACAAACAATTGTGAAGTTTTATTTAAACAATCAAATGTCCAATAAAGTGAAGTGAAGTCAGTTCAAATTTCATCAATAAATAACTAATCCATAAAAGTCAGTGCAAAAGTTGTGGAAATCATCATCATTATTAATAAACACATAAATCCACCATAGGGTTAAAATCAATTATAACATACCAGAAATAAAATCGATTTCTCTCACCTTCATTCTTCTGTCTCTCTCACTCTCTCTCCCTTCTGCCTTCTCAGCTCACCCATCGGGTCTTTGCAGTGGGGCCAAGGCACCAGCAAATGCGGTCCCCAAACCGACTCTTATCCCAGCCATACCAGACAGTCAGTGCTGGATTGCTCAGAACTGGTCTCCACCACCCTGCCACCTCCCTTCTACCCAGCTGCACCCTGGAGCATTCGGTCAATCCTGCTCCTCCAAATTGGTTAGTGGGAGCAACTCACCCCTGGATCCCCTCACTCCCTTGCCGAGCCACCAACTGTCTAACCTCCAGTCTACCATACTGGTGCACACAGCCAATCCACTCTTTCTGCTCCAAACTGTCTCTCTTGATTTTACTCCCTTAAGTTGTTCTTCCATTCTTTGTTGTTTGATCCCTCCCTTTCTATCTTACCCGCAGAGCGTCAATGAGGAAACTGGCTGAACTGATCACGAATTCATGTGCAAATGTGATTAGCCAATTTCCTCATTAAACACTCTCAGGCCACATGGTTACGCTACTGCGCGCACTCATTCTCAATGAGCCTGAGTACATTTTCCTCATTTTAATATCTGCACCACCTCAGACCCATAAAATGCTTCCGGCGTATTAGTTTACCCCCAAGGCTTACATGTATGGTGTTAGATATACCAGAGCAAGCAACAAAATATGATTAAAATAAAATGACTATAGAAAATGGAAAAGTATAGAAACGGTGATGATATAAAATGAAGATTGCTGCTCTAATGTGTTGGGCCTGTCATGATGGAAATGGCTTTATTTAGGCACGTACTATTGTAAATATTCCGTATGAACGGGAGTATGGCTTTAATGACAAATTAAGCTGTTTTAACAATGACTTGCAGGGCACAATGATCCAAAACATGCTGTTGCCATACTAGACTGTGACACAGCTAGTCAGTTTCCTGTCAGTTGTACTTTTGTACATACTAGTAAAGATGTCTGGAAACAAACATCACTTTCTTCAACCTTCTTAAAAAGCTATATAGTGGGATAAGGAGAGGTCCTTGGTAATATGTGCCCCCTTAGCACTTAAAGCTACTTACTCCTTTTCATGGTGATCCACTTAGTATGAAGGAGCAGATGACTGCATGAGGCCTCCTGAAGGCTACAATCAGCTCTCTGGTTTTGCTGATGTTCAAGGACAGACTGTTGTCATTACATCACTCAGTAAGAAGTGTGTAGGTTGTCTCATCATTGTTTGTAATCAGACCTTCTACCAGTGTGTCCTCTGCAGACTTGACAGAAGAGTCTGTTTTAGGCTTGACAACCAAACATGCATAAACTGTGGTCGAAATTTAACATCTTATTAAAGAAAGAAACATCCTCTAACAGGACAATTCAGCAATCAGGCAGGAGAAAAGCTGTTCATGGTATCTTTTAATTAGTCCTCAGCAAAATGCCTTGGAGGGAGCATTCTTCAGAAGCAGTCCGTTACAGCATGGTCAGAATGATCAGAGAAACAAAGAACAGAGGTTCATTTTATAAACTGTTGAATTTACATATAGTGTCAATCAATGCATTCATTTTACTCTGGTTGGTTCATTGGTTTACACCCAAATGATTTTTTATAAAATAAAAGTCTACTATATTATATTCTGGTTCTTCTTAAACCTTTGAGTTGCGCCACCACCCTTGAAATTTCCATTCTCGTTTATGGGACATCTGCTGATTTCTTAGTCATCCCTTCAGGACATTTTGTATATTACATCAACCTTTCTTCTAATACATTATTGACTTGACCATTTCAGTATTTTTCCTAAACCAATTCTTCTATTTCTGTGTACATTTTGTTGTTCACTTGACCTTTATCTGGTTTCCTGGTGTGCCTGAACAGGTTTCTGACATTTATTAAGTCTTTATGCTATTTCTTTCAGATGAATGCTATGTTACCCTAAAATTATTCTTCCACAAAACACAGAAAACGCCCCTAGTGTGCCCTTATGTTCACACCAAGACTATCAGATGCACCGTATCAATCTGGGCGCTACAAGTCAGGAAGTCGTAGGTCTTAGTTACAGAGGCAGGTGTTTAATCCAAGGGCCTTCAGTTTTGCTATTAACCTCAGTGGGACGGTTATGTTGAATATCAAGGCGGGAACTAAATAAACTGCATTCTCAAGTAAATGTTTCTTTTGTCAGGGTGGGATGGTGGCGCATGCACAGTATGGTTCTGAAAACTGCATCTGTGATTGATCTATTTGCACCTTAGGCAAAGTGATGTAAGTCCATTGGCTTTGTGCCCTTGATTTGAACCAAGATCTAGCACTTGAAACAATTCATAATGACTGAGTGCCTGTCACAGTTCAGTCGTCAGTCAGTGATTGTAGATTTGCTCTGGAAGAATGGTGGTTACTTCAAAGCAGTTGGTGACTACAGTTCGAGTCTGAACATACTGAAGATGTTTGCTAGCTGATCATCATGTGGTCGGAGTCATGGACAAGTATGCCGTCTGGACCAGCAGCTTAATGAAAGTACACCCTTCTTTGAGATCTAATCACTTCATCGGTAAACAGTGGACGGGTCACCCGTTTGTGTGTGTGGTTTGATTCAAATCAGAGATATAAAATGTGTTGCAAAGGGGCACCAGTGGTTACAACTGTCGTGACTTTGCTCAAATATTGCCGTATCATGGTTTTGACTTTTTACTGAAGCATTTTACCACCTATTATTTGCTGATGTTCTTTGCAGTTCTGAAGTCAGTTTTCTGTGTCCCCAAGGCAGAAGCTACTTAATGATAATACTGTTGATGTACATATTCTGGTCAGTACAATTGAAAACTTATGCTCTCCTATCTTGCCATACCTTTATTGACCTTATTGTTAATTTCACTTATTTCAGCATTTTATATTTTTGCATGACGCAGGAACAAAGATATGGTCTGACACAGCAAAAGCAGGAGAGAGGCTTAGCCTTGTAAGTATCACAGATATCTGTGTAAATGTGATCCAAAATGTTCTTCCCTTGTTACGGAAAATGTGCTGATTCAGTTTGGCAAGAAAAGATTAAAAGCACATGAGACAAAACGAGTCAAACACCAGGGAAACCAAAGCCTGACACCTAGCCGTTGGTGTAATCAGTGCAGGCAGGCTTAATCCATTTCTTTGTGTTATGTTGTGGCAGGCGCACTTACATTCTAAATGAATGCCTTAATATTGTTGTGCTCTGCCTCACTTAAGAAGGTTTATTAGCATTATTCATGGGGCAGCATGACAAAATTAAGACTAGCTTAATATGTGTGCTTCATGAATGTGGTCTACTTTATTCAGAATGTTGTCTAAAACTTCTTACATTATGTTGTTCTTCCTCACACCTCTTATACTTGTACTTTAAACCCTGTATAACTTAATTTATCTAAATGCTTTTGACAGGTGCAAATCTGGACATCCACAGTGACAACAGGGATGCGGATACACCACTGCATACAGCAGCACGCTTTGGCATACCAGAGCTTATATCAATGTATGTTGCTCATGGCGCCAGTGTTGACAGCGTCAATGGACACATGGAGACTCCACTGATTACTGCAGCATTCTGGGCACTGAACTATAAGGAACAAGAGTACAGCACTGATCACCATCTCATCTGCCGCATGCTGCTGGATTATAAAGCTAGTGTCAATTTACGGGAAGAGGATTTCAAGACGGCTCTTCATAAGGCAGCCTGGAACTGTGATCATATCCTCATTCAGATGCTGCTAGAGGCTGGAGCAGAAGCAAACACGATGGATATCAATGGATGTGCTCCCATACAGTACCTTCTCAAGGTGACCTCAGTCAGACCAGCAGGTGTGCCTGAACTCTGTTACCAGTTACTGCTAAACCATGGTGCTGCAAGAATTTATCCCCCACAGTTTCATAAGGTAAAATTATCTAGTATATTTGAAATTCTTTAAATGTTCTTTAACTATGTAGAGAGCCCTTAAGTTAGTATTCAGTTGCTAAATATAGGCAGGCCAGGCTAAGAAACTAATATCATAAGCATGTGGCTATGGTGAAAAGAAGTTTATCATAAGCACAACTTAACATGTATTTTTAATTTGTCGCCTAGCAAGCTGCTTCATTTGAGTTTGTTGGGATTAATGCCTGCGTTGCTGCTGTTTCCTGAATGCTGTCTTTCTTTACAGGCAAACCTTGTTTTTATCTGAATTTTTAAGCATACTTTTTCAAAGATACAAACTATGTGTTATAATTGGATACAGGGCCTTTCTTCATTTTTTACAGTAAAGTGATGGCCTTGTACCTAAAGATAACAGACATGCTCGCTGCCCAAGCTACAGGAGATCTTCTCTGGCTCAGATGTTTAGGGCAATTGTGTGTCTGCTGTACTCTGAATGCAAACTCTGGGGTTCTGTCCTTGGTCACGTATGTGTCACAGCAGTTACTAAGAGTGAAATCATCTTTTTTTTTTCCAATTTCAAGAACCCTTTTATTTATCTCCAGGATGAATGATGCTGAAGAAGTCAAATCTCAGAGACCAAACTCAAATCAAGGAAAGTAACGACACTATCTCACTTCAAAATAGGTTCTGCAAGCATGCCACTGTTATCCCAGGGCGATTGAAGTAATGATAAATTCATATGAGCATATAAAGGCCACACGAAAGTGGAAGCTAGCTATACCCAGTGACGTTTTTGAGGTAGGTACTTTTCAAATTATTTAGAATGCTCTTTGAAGATGTTATATTCTGGTCAGATAATGCTTGATTGACAATACATGATTACAGTGCAAAGCAATGAAGCTAAGGCACCAAAAATATGGTGGAGCATTGAGGAGCAATTCATCAACTCATTGAATGGTCTGCTTCCCTACAAAATGTATTCCCCTCCCTTACTTCTTGGTCAACATAGCCCTATATCCTATTTAATGTCCCTTTGTGGAGGTAGATACCTAAGGGACGAGGTGCACAAAAAATGCATTTCCATACTAGACACAAAAGGTCAAGAGATCAGGCGTCCCCTACATCAGGGGTTCCCAAACTTTTGGATGTCAAGTACCACCTGAGATTAAGTGAGTTGCGTTGCATACCACCCGAATTTTTAACAAAAAAATTAAAAAGCAAGTATTGCAATGAATGATTAATTCTTAATTAGGTAATATACAGCAAATTCACGACACTGACTACAACCGCCCTGAAATTTGATGTGGGGAACAGCTCGGACACAGACAGGTAGACACGATGGTTTCACCCAACACACGTTTATTAATCATATTTACAGTGCACAGACCCTGTGCCGCAGCACCAATCACCCCTCAAGTCCTTGGCCACACGCACAATGCCTTCTCTGTCTCTGGTCCGCCTCTACTCCTCTCTACTAAGCTTCGTCCTTCTTCCTCCCGACTCTTGTCCCTGACTGGAGGGAGGCGGCCCTTTTTATTCACCCCAGAAGGGCTCCAGCTGCATCCTGAGGGCTCGTAGCCACACCCCTGTGTGGCAGAAGCTCCAGCGGTGAAACCGGAAGTCCACTGGGTGTCTCCAATTCTCTTCCCCCCAGCACTTCCCGGTGTGGCAGAAGTACTGAGGTCCAACACTCCCAAGGCATTGGGGCACCCCCTGGCGGTGACCACGGGCCCCTACAGGGATGAGCTTCCAAGCTCTGTACCCGTGGTCTCCACAGCAACCAGGAAGGACGCCCCCTCGTGTTCTGGAGGATCCACAAGCCCTCTTCTGGTCCTCCTCGGCATCCCGACTGGGCATGAACGCCCGCCCGGGCACCATTTGAAGAAATTATGCATAAAATTAATGAAAAAATTTGTGCATGTACATAAATTGATAAATTCCGCCCCGAAACTAAATCCTGCCTTCGGCCTGTATGTGACGCAGTTACCAAAGACGAAATGGTATCGGCTTTGTGCTTAGATCTAGTGACTACAATGCGATACTGTGGCAGTGCACGTATAACAACAAACGCGAGCGGTTTCTGTGAGGCAGAGTTACCAAAGACTAAATAGTGTCGGTGTTGTGCTTTCATCTAGTGACCAAAAGCTCAAACAGTGAAGAAGTAGAAGTTGACTTCCGCGAAACGGAATTATGGTAGCGTTAAATGTACTAAATACTGATTCGAATAATAGGTTTTATTTATTCAGATGACGAAATTTCACACCACACTAAATTTGGGAATCCATGTATTATTGTATTTAAACAGTTTCATTGGTTTTTGCTCACAACAGGCTTGTCATAAAGGGTTTTGCACAGATAAATTAAATTTCAGGGACCGTGATGCGTACCACCTGAAAAGGCTCCGCGTACCACAGTTTGGGAACCGCTGCTCTACAAGCTACATCTAGCATAACGCTCAGTAAAGTAGACGGACTCGATCAAGATCCATGAGCCCTTGAAAAAGTTACCATGTAGTGTAGTTTAAGGAATGGATGGATCTTCAAAACTCAACATGTGTTATTTTGGATAAATCAGGTGAATAGTATCGACAAGCTTTGTTGGGCCGAATGACCTGTTCTTTCAAAATTGTTCTAATGTTCTTAAGCCATATACCTCTGCCCTGTAACAAAAAGCGGACAAAAATGGTCAGAAATGGCATGTCTGAAAAAATCTTTGTAGTTAGAGCAATCTGATTAAAGAAATAAATGTTGAGGAATTAAAAAAAAGGTAAAAATACAATTTTAAATGATACTGTATAGTCTGTCTGCTTTAAGCAGATAAGTAAATGGCAAGAATCATATACCAAAAGGGTCAAAAATGGGACAGAGGAGTAGAATTTAAAATATGTTATGATAAAAACTGCATTTAGAAAAGTACAATGACTCCTGTCGCATCCCAAAGACGTGTGGTAGGGTAACGGGTGACTCGGAACTGGCCCAGGATGTGTGTGTGTGGTGGTATGCATGAGTGTGCCTTGAAAAGAGCTGGCACCTTACCCAGGGTAGGTTCCCATGTTGTGCCCTGTGTTGCCAGTACACCACACCAATTCTTGAGATCCAGTACAGGATAAGTGGGTTAGGAAATCGATGAACAAAAAGCACATAACATGGAAGATTTACATTGTGAGGACACTGAAAATAACACGAATACTAACAAGTGAGACCCACATAAAGATCTGAGAACTTTAAGAATTCATTTTTCTTTAATTACTTATTGCTTTAATATACAAGACTTAATATATAACTAGTTTTTCTATGTATACCTACAGTATATATTTTTTCTGAAGAAATTTTATCTCATCTTATCCAATCCATATAATATAAGTAGATTTTTGTTTGCCTGGCAGTCACATCATGGTGGGCATATTCAGCTTTAATGTTTGCGATACATTTATTACAATATACATTCCAATTTATGGTGTAAGTAATAAAATGTATTGCATTTTTCATTCCAACAGATGGAACACTGCAAACATTGGCACTATTGTTGAGAATCCTATGGCAAATCCCATATAATTGAGGGAACAGATGGAACGATACTATAATGTAATAAAGGAAATTGTAGGTAGGAAAAATATAGGAAATAAAAAATAATGATGGAGGTAGTACACTACACTGACACTATAACTCAATAAAGGAAAATTTAAATAGAAACAAAAACTATATAATACAAACCAATTTACAGTAAACGCACCCGGCAGTTCCAATTAAATGAAGCATGCTTCCACTGCCTGGGTAGTTCATTCAAACTGCAGCCCACATCCACCAAAGTCACTGTGGACAAATCCATTCATGTCACTCACAACACACCCGCCAACATCCCTTACAATACGCCTGTCTTCATTATTAGAAGATGAAATAATAACGGTCAGTTTATATTTAATAAAAAAGAAAGATCAACATGATGGAGTTAGAGATTAAGCAAAAGTTAGAAATGATGAAAGATGTCTGTGAATTTGCTGCAATTGGTTTACAAAAAATCAAGTGTATTCAGCATTAATGTTTGTGATGTATCTATATATATAAAATCCCTATGTGCGTCCAGGTGTCCGTGTGTGGGTGTCTTCTGGTGAAGTGCGCATGCGCGGGGCACGGTGCTATGCGCGATATTACTGTCAGAGAAAGTTATACGCGTTTTACGGAAATACAAACCAGTATTACTGCGAGAGGAAATTAAAGGTACACAATACAGTGACGCGTATTACAGCCACATACAAGCCAGTATTACTGTCAGAGGAGATTAAAGGCATATTACCGACGCGCACGCCTGTATTACCGCCAGAGAAAATTAAAGGTATATTATGGACGTACAAGCCAGCGGACGTACAAGACGGTATCCTTCAATAAGGGCGCGCACAAAAAGGCGAGCCTCAAAAGGCCGACCTCAATTGGGCACAGCGAATAAAGGCGCGCGTAAATAAAGATCTGCACCTGTTGCTCTTCACATATTCCAGAGCCATTTGAACTAAATTATCTACGCGCCCTTATTGAATAGAGCCGTACAAGACAGTATTACTTTCACAGAAAATTAAAGATACACAATACACAGCGGCAGCCCACGAAGAACGGTCAGCTCAGCAAGTAAACATCAACAAAAGAAAGGCTGAAAGAAAGAAAAATACGACCAACAAAAAGAATGAGGTCAAAGTCCCTTGCCATTTAATATAGACTGTTCCTACTAATGTTTATGCACTACTGTTCTAGCGCCCGTTATTGTAACGGGCTAAATGACTAGTCATATAATAAAAGGAATTTTGTAATGCATGTAGTAGTAAAATGTATTGAATTTCTACAGCAAATGGCACATCACAGACATTAGTTCTGCTGTTGAGAATCCTACAGCAAATGAAGTATGACTGAGGCAACAGGCACACTGACACTCATCATGTAATAAAGGAAATGTTCGTCTTTTTCTTGTCCTTATCTGCCATAACGCAAGTCTTTTGAATGCCAGTTCCTCCATTGTAGTTTGTCTTCAGCTCTTCTTATCATTTCTTAGTATGATTTACCATTTTTCAGGTAATATAACATCTCTTGCCATGGCCTTCCTCTTCCTTTCTTTCCCTCCTGCAATATTTTCAACAATCCATCTCCTTTAAGTACATGTCACATCCAGCGTAGCCTTCTTCTCACTGTTTCATGCATGCTCAGTTCTTTACCAGTCCTTTCCTGTATGTTTTCATTAAACAATTTCTCCATCCAACAGATCTTTTCCATCCTTCTCTATAGCCACAGTTGAAATGATTCAAATCTATTTCTATCCCCTTTCTTCACTGTCCATGTCTCGGCTCCATTCAATGCAATGCTCCATACTGCTTTTATTATTCTTTTCTTCAGTATTTTATCCATGCTGTTTGTTAGCAATTTTCATTTTGAATTGAAGGCTGCTTTACCCATTGCTATATGTAGTTGTATTTCCTTTTCATTTCTTCCATCCCTTGACAGCATACTTCCCAAATTTGAAATCTGTCCACTTCTGTCCAACATGTGTTCATTCATTTCTGTATGTTTCATGCGCTTAACCTTTGATGTTAATTTTATGCACCATTTATTACAGTTACAAAAAATAGGGGGCTCTGCCCCCTACTTGCTTCACTCACCAACCTCGGGCGCGTCTCTGCTGCTCATGTATGTGGATTTCACTTTCACCAAACAACAAATCTTTTAATTCTCACGGATACGCCTCTTCATTGGGAAAAAACACTACTTTTCCAAGATGGCAACACGAATTAGAAGATCTACAAGTCTCCAAATTGAAGTTTAAAGCCGAACAATCACTACATACTTCTGTCATATCACCTATGTCCATATATTCAATCTCTTTTCGCTGTTCTGTTATTTCTTTTCATTTGCTATTGTGTGTTTGATTGAAGGCTCCAACATACTCATGATTACTGATGAATTACCATAGAGTTTCCATTAATTGTCCCAACGTATTTATGACTTTTTGCAGCATGGTGTTATTTTATCCCCTATATGGAAGCAGAATATTGCCCTGAGAGTTATTTGGGCTTAACACTGTAAAGTGGATGATTTACACATAACCCCGAGTTTGACTCAGGCTTAATCATATATATTGTATATAGCAGTGGTTCCCAAAGTGTGCGCCCGGCTCCTCCTCACAGGGGCGGCATGAAATATTACAAAATTTTCATAATTTTATTGCCATTTTCAATTCAATGTGATAGGACGAGACATCTGGCAGACCTGGTGCAAACCAGTAACTCACTTAGTAATAACTGTTTGCGGAAGCCTCTACAAATGGTTACTGGATGGCGCCTTACAATAATTAAGTTTCTCGATTGTTTTAGTAGTTTGTCGAACTTTATCGGTACTTTGTGTTCGTATATAAATAGCTGTCGGTTTTGCGTGGTCTTAGTGTTGAATTCGTTTTCGGAGATTGTATCAACTGTATATTGTTGTGATTAAGTCAAGTGAAGTTTTTGAAGTATTCCTTCTCGTATATATTTTTAAAAATGGATCGGTTTTTACTAAACAGTAATAAGCGTTGTGAGAGTGAAAAATAAAGAGGGCAATGGTGAAGAGAGGCCGCAGTGTTTACTGTGTTTGAAAGTTTTGGCACCAGAGTGCATTCTATCAAGTAAGTTGAAACGCCATTTAGAAACTAATCATCCCAGCATGGTTAATAAATCTCGTGACTACTTTACCAGAAAGTTAAAAGAGTTCAATCAACAAAAAGGTAGTTTTTATAAGCAGGCATCAATACCAAGCAATGCATTGCTAGCATCTTACAAGGTGGCACATAGAATCACAATGACTTCTCTCATTCATACTGGCTCAATCTCTTTCTTTCACCCAATGCTGCTCTCGCAGTCTTTTTCTTTGTCTCTTTTTTTCCCCCTTTCCTTTTGTGCCAGTCTGTTCTTATATGGCTCTGTGAGCACAGAGTCTCAATCGCGCACTGCAGGAAGCCGATTAAGCAATTGAGAACAATCGCACCCTCACGTGCAGGTACCACTTGTCCCAGTTACCTCATCAACTCCCCATGGTTGCACAATCGCGCCCACGGAGACTGACACGGTGAAACGGATTATTTAAAAGCCTTTTGTAGCCGTGGACCCGCTACACCACAATCCCACTAATTATAGTTAGCTGAATTTGTTCAATTACGTTTTTTGTGATCTTAAATATGTGTTTTATTTATTTTTACTTAACCCTTTAATTAAAAAAAATTATTGGCTATTTCGCAAATTAGAATTTGACGGGGGGTGTGCCTTGGTAAAACCAGGATTCAGCAAGGGCGCCGAGAATTGAAAAAGTTTGGGAACCACTGGTATATAGAATTCTGTGCCCTGACTTAATCTCATTTTGGAGAAGTTGGGTGATTAGGATTGACAAACGTTATTGTGCTAAATGGTCTGTTTTCATCAAAACTGTTCTATAATGTTCTAAAGTTTTGTTGTGCAATTATTATTTTTTATATTGCACTATACAACAAAATACAAGTATCTGCAAGTAATTTTGTTAATATTCTTGCTTTTCTGTTTACCTTATGTCTGACTTAAATCATAACGAGAAATCACTGTTTTATCACAGCAACACCAGGATTTCTATGAGTCCCTCTTTGCTGTTTGCTGTAACACGCCGCGTACTCTCATGCATCTGGCCCGATGTGCGGTTCGAGCGGCAATGAGACATCGCTGCCACAGATTGGTTGAACAGTTGCCTCTTCCACCTTTGTTGCAAGGATATTTGCTCCTGGAACCCACAGGAATACTCTATTAAATATGCCAGTGATGTCTTTGGATCTCACATTAGTTGCGTTTCTCTGATCCAGATGACAGCTTATTCAGAGGCGCACTGCAGAAAAGAAAAGAAAGACTTAAAACAACAATCTGAGAATTTCTTCATTCTTTTCTTTCTTCCATCACTATGATGTGCTATGGGATGCATGAGGCGGTCAGGAATGTTACTTTCAGTTCCCTTGGCATCAGGATGTGGTTGTTTCTTGAATTATGAGGCAGCTGATCTATGAAAAGGTGAGGCAAGTGAGCCTATTGCAAAGACCAAAACAACATTTATAGATAATTACTATATGTAATAAACCAATTCCCTTTTTGTTGTTTAGTTTTCTTTCTTTGAACAATTTGCAAAGAAAAAAAACATGTGTGATGATGTCAGATAATTTTAATGTTTAAGAATAAAAACGGGACAGGTTCTAATGTGGTGTTGTCAACTTCAGCATGGTTATTTCTCTGGTTTCCTTTCCACATTTCAAAGATGTGCATATTAGTTTTCTGACTCTGAACTAGCTCTTTATGAGTGAGTGTGTTTGTGTGAATGAATGTGCCCTGTTGTTTTGTCCAGTCTGGGGTTTGTGGGATGGCTACAAGTATAGAACTCAGGATTAGAAATGTCCACACACTGAATGCAATACACTGCTACTTACAACTGTGTACTGCAGTAAAAAGAGGAAGGTCCTGCAGAAAACCTCAGCAAAAAGGAACACTCTAGTGACAGGACAACACTTGAGCCTGCCACTGTGGGAGGACCAGAGGTGGCCTTAGGTGTACGTGGGGCCTTGGGCGTGTGTCATATGCGGGGCCGAGAGCCATGAGTGTAGGCTATATACTGTACCACCACGCTCACGGGCTTGTCCGCGTCTAATGCTGTACGTCTTATTATTGTTAAAAAACATGGTGCCTTATGTAGGTACCATTGGCCGTTTGATTACATTACGTATTGTAATTGTTCTTATATTGGTTTAGTGGCCTTTAACCAACTTAATTAATGATTCAGAAACATTTTGCACGCAAAATTAACAAACTTGATAACAGTCGTTTCTGCCGAACCCGCTGGAGTCGGCAAATTTATTTAATTATGGAGAACCAGAACACTTGTAATAAAACGAACACTTACCAAACAGCTGCTTTGACAGTCACAGACGGAAGTCCACTTTTCTGGCTTTTCGCTGAGTAAAATCGTTGATAAGATCCTCGTAGTCAGATGTTGAGGCAAGTTCCTTTTCGATTGACAAAATAGCTAAACTGTACAGTCTGTTTTACGACTTTGTTGATTGTAGATAATTTTTGATAAGTTTCAACTTTGAAAAGCTTCTTTCTGCGCTCGCAACGGTCACTGGAATTGTCACCATAATTCTGTACGCAACAACAATGTTGGGAAATGAATCTCGAATGGGCCAAATGTACAGAGAGGCCTCGCATATTTGTATGATGAGCTGACGGTGACAAAAGAATCTCCTATCGCGGGGCCCCCCTCAGGTGCAGGGTCTGGGGCGATTGCCCTAGTCGCCACCCCCAAAGGCCGCATCTGGGAGGACATACAGTACTAGTTGTTAGTAGCCTTACCATGTATAGTTTACTCCTTGGCTGGTGTCCATGGAGGAAGCTGAGGAGATTTCTCTTTAGACACTTAATAGAAGGTGACCCAGTAGATAATGTGGGTGACAGTGCTGGACCGTGCGGCTTATCTTATATGTAAACGTCTACGCGTGGAAGTCAGTCTGTCTGTCTGTCTGTCTGTCTGTCTGTCCGGCCAGCCCAGAAGTGAGAGGTGGAGTCGGGCTAAGGGCTCCACCTCCGAGGATATGCAAGCGAGTCCAGCACGTCTGCAAAAGGATACCTCCGAAGAAAGAGTCACTCGCTTAGCCGCTAATACAAAAGCAATGCATGTCGGCAAAACGAAACCTCCTAGGAGGGAGATCCCCAGAGTAGTTCCTTTTAATGAACTGACATCTCTACATTTCAATTTTTTTTCTGACGATTTCAATAGTTTCTAGGACCTCAGGCTTTTTACAGCACAGGTTTACACAGCCAGTTTATGAATAAGTCTGGGGAAAACTGTCAGGAAGCCAGTTCTCTCCTTATTGACCATTAGGTGGCAGCACATGATCTCTAAACCAGGAGGAGGCAACATGGAAGGTGGTGTTAAGTACTAAACAGGGTCACTGAGGCTGGGACACAAGAGGCAGCTCCATGGACTTACAGTTTGGTGTCCAGGCCATCTATGAATCTGGATTTGATCTCAGAAGCGGGGATAAAAAGAGTCCATTGTGGTAAGATATGAAAGCAGAGAGAGGGAGAGTGCAGATGGCAAAACCTGCCACTGGTGAAGGAAGGTCCATTTGGCTTTATTTACTTCTACTTTGTGTTTTCCTTTGTGTACTCTTCACCAGTGTTTTAAAATCATTGTACACCTTTTGATTATCTGAGTCACTCTGGCATCATTACAGAAGAGATTCCAGCAGTGTGTTTCACATTTTTTTAATTTTAAAGTGATAGCGTAGAGAATGTCAAGTTCAATATGCAACACTTTTGCCTTTTTTTTATTTTCATGTGCCCTAATAAAGTACCAAAGAAATAACATTTCTCATTTTCTTCACCACATACAGTACTTGTACATCGTTCTTACATGCCCAGAAATGGACTGCATCTTGATTGGATATGTTCTGGTCCTCTGTAATCTCATACTGAGAAAGCAAATTTGGAAAGCGAAAGGACCGACATATCGTGACCCTCTGTAATAAAGCACATTAGGGGTCCGTGTCAGTGTGTAGGTTTTACATTAACAACAGTGCACTCAGGCCCATAGAGGCACAAATGTGCACTGTATCCTGACAGATACCATGAGACAGGGACAAATCCTGACTTTGTTGTAAACCGGGTTTAACTTTTATTGTTGGACATGGATAATTGTTTGGTGCCAGACTTTTAAAAACAAACCCATGTACCCAAGCCAGAAAGTATTGAAGGAATAATGGAACTTTTAACAGACTATTTATTCATTCTACTGTTTTAAAAGTTCTTATTCTTTTAACAGCTTGTTTTAAAAGGGGGTTTGGGTTTGGTTTTATCGGGGGATTTTAGTAGTGCTTTTAACTCTTTGAGGGCTGAATATTTTTTCCAAAAAACAGTTTCTGAAAAGCAATGGTTTCACACAGAAATCAACATAAAACATCTGCTGCTGCATGCTGTGGCTGCCAGTTTGCCAAGAATGTGCGGCAGGCTTTCTGCCAGGCTGTCTTCGCGTGGCTGGGACAGCAGCAGTGATCACAGTCGCAGTGCACTGCAATATGGTTTCTACCTCTTATTGTTAACTGGCAGTCCTACCTGGTGAACATTGTCAGTACCACGATTAGCTGGGGACCATACAGCTGAAGCTGGAACCTCACATTTGTTTTCAATCACTTGTATCAAAATCGGAATCCAGTTCAGAGATAACAGGCAAAACGTCATCCACGGAGTATTTTGCTTTATGCATTCGCTTTGATCTCTCACCAGATGTCCATCCCATTTTTGCCATTGTTTGTGCCTTGCTACTCACGCAAGCGCAGGAAATCTCGGTCAAACCAATGAATCTAACTTTCCTTCAGGCAACGAGAGTCCAACTAAAACATAACAGTTGGTTTTCTCACAGTTTACAATTGATTACCACCGTCAACTCCTCCTTTTGACAAAAGTCAACATCAGCCCTGAAAGAGTTAATTCAGGGTCAAGCCAAGGACCCATGCAACTGCCATCTTATGGGGAGAGATGTGATAAAGCATGTTAAGGGTCCAAGGCAGTGTGTAGGTTTTAGATTAAACACAGTGTGCTGAGGCTTGGAGTGGCGTAGGTGTGCACGGTAGCATGGCAGAGCAGCCCTGTGTTGTTATTGAGGGAATTGGTGGAGCACCCATTCACATACAGACACGTGTAGTTCAGACAATTTCCTCATTAACACTCTGGGGGTCTGTTATTAAGGCACCTGTGCCCTCAGGTGTAAAATGGATAGACAAAAGTTTAGAAAAAGATCAGAAAAAGAACAAAAGGCTGGGAGGTTAAAGGAAAGGAAGAAAAGAAGTTAGGATCATGGATGAGCCGATGCTGCTACGGAGAGGAAGCAGGCTGTCAGGAATATGGCCCTGAAAGGAGCAAGTGGAAAGCAGGGTAAGTCCTGATGAGTACTCAAGGAGCAGGAGCTACCAACCACTCTGGGTGGGCTCCTACTAAAGGCCAAAGGATGGCATAGAGAGAAAAGAACAGGGCTTGATGTCAGACTCAATAACAAAGGTCTAGCTGCAGACTGCTGGAGCTCTGCGATTTCTGGATTGCACATTTACCCAACACACATCATTACTTCAATCACAAGGCAAGTCCACAACTCTAATCTTAACCATAGTGTAACAAAGCATGCAATGGGCTTTATGTGACTGACATCATAGGAATTGTGGGATGCGATTACACTCTATTGGCAAATTAACTGAAAGCACTGAAGCAGCCTGAAGAAAGCCAGCAGACATGGGGTGAACATGCAAAGTCCAACGCGACACCCAACTGGGAATGGAATTGAATCAAAGCCCCTCAAGCTGTGAAGCATCAGTAGCAACCACTGCAACTCCATAACAAATTATACTTTTGTGACGTGTTTCCCATTTTGAAATGTATGCACTGGATGACAGAATAATAATAATAATAATAATAATAATAATACATTTCATTTATTCATAGGTGCCTTTCTAAACACTCAAGGACACCGAATAATAGATAAAACACACAGTATAAACAAACTAAAATACAAAATTTAAAATCAGACAGAGCAATTGTAGTCAAAGAGAAAAGGCAGTCTTAAACAAATGAGTTTTAAGTTCAGATTTGAAAAGTGACAATGTTTCAATATTTCTAAGTTCAGATGGTAGTGAGTTCCAGAGCTGGGGAGCAGAGCAACTGAATGCTCTGCTCCCCATAGTGGTAAGATGGACGAAGGGGACAGTCAAGTGGATGGAGGAAGAGGACCTAAGGGTACGGGAGGGAATGGCAACACGGAGGAGGTCAGACAGATATGGAGGGGCAAAGTTGTGGAGAGCCTTAAAAGTTAACAGAAGAATTTTGAATTGAATGCGGAACTTAACTGGAAGCCAGTGAAGTTGCTGCAAAATGGGAGTGATATGGTGAATAGAGGGGGTTCTAGTAATGATGGGGGCAGCTGAATTCTGGACCAGTTGAAGCTTATAAAGAGATTTGCGAGAAAGACCAAAGAAAAGGGAATTGCAATAATCCAGACGAGAAGTGACAAGGCAATGAACAAGGATAACAGTGGTGTGGGGAGTGAGTGAGGGGCGAATACGATTAATGTTACGCAGGTGGAAATATGCAGACCGGGAGATGTTATTGATGTGGGATTGAAAGAATAAAGTACTATCAAGGATGACACCCAGACTCTTGACCTGTAGGGAAGGGGAGACGGAGGAATTATCAGTAACAAATGAAAAATTCAGTTTTGGATAATCTTAATTTTGTACCAATGAGGAGAACCTCAGTTTTGTCACTATTTAAACCAGGACTTAATTTTTGCTATGCAATCAATAAGCAAAGCAAAAATGCTAGATGAACCATTACCAAAGACAGTAAATATTAAATATTGACGGAGAAAAAAAAAAGAGATCAACCAAGTGTTTTACTTATTAAGAAATGTCCCAAATTTAGCCATTTGATAACATGTATAATTTAACTTTTAACCGATATAATTATACATTAGGAGGAAATACCACATCTACTGTATTTAGAACAAAATGACTCAATGTGTTAAAATGAAAAGAATGTAGAATTCACACTTTATCAAGTAATAAATTATGGCCTTTTACATGTGAACTCTCTTATATGTATATTTTTATTCTCAAATATAGTCATTTATTTATAGAAGTACAGTAATTCTTGCTGGTTAACACTGTGGTGATTATCCTGCTGCTTGGATTAAGAGTTCAATATGAACCAGTGGCCACCAGATGGCACTAACACTCAATTTACCACTAGAATTGTAACCAATGAGGCTGACCACTTTCAGAATTAAAATAAGAGGTGGCCAGTAGACTTAAAAGTACTTAATACATCCAGACACTGGATAATTATTTTTGGATAAATGCTAGATTTTACAACCTTCACGAAGTCCCCTAAGATGTCTATTTTTGAGCAGGGAAGTATATTTTTTGTGTTGTACTTGGGTTAATGCTTTTCTCTTTTTGTTTCTGTAACACTCAATGTCATGATTTTGTAAGCACTCTTGAAAAGATATTCAATGGTGTTCCAGTAAAAGATGAATAACAAAATGTCCTTTAGGGTACATAAGAATATACTCAGGTCAAAGAGCACAAAGTACAGCCATGGCAGAAATGTAAATGTCACCAAGATATCAGTTCTACTAAGAAACAGACATGAAGCAGCTTTTTTGTCTTTGTCTTCTGCACAGATCACCCAGCCATTCTACACGGTACAATGAGCTTCTTCATAATTAAATGTAGGTTAGTTTGGGCATAATCAAAAGATTCAAAGGTGGAATTTCAGCTAATGACACTTCTACAAAGAGCTTACTAATTAAGGTGTTGAAAATGTCCATTAAAAAGAAAGGTTTGACTTCTCAGTTTATAGAACAATTTTACTACACAGATTAAACTGCTGAGTAAGCAGGTTTGCTCCTTTAATTATCTGATTCCTCAATTCAAATCTTAGTATCTTGTTGTCCAGTGGGTACAGAATGGGTAGCACAGCTGGCTCACATCTCCAAACTCCTGAGCTGAGCGTCAGGCCCAGGCACTGCCTAAGTTCAGTTTGCACTTTCTTCTGGTGTCTGTGCGAATTTTTGTCAGGTGGTCTGGTTTTCCTCTTGCATCCTAACATACGGACTTAAATTGACCAGATGAGGCTGTGCTGTGTGATGGCCTTGCATACGGCCCTGCTTGTTCACTGCAACTCTGGCAGGTTAGAAAATGGATGTGTGTTTATGCCCAGACACAATTGTTATAACTCATGGGGTTCCCAACTCTGGAACTGGGGGGCCCCAGTGGCTGCAGGTTTTCATTCTAACCTTTTTCTTAATTTAGTGACCTGTTTTTGCTGCTGATTAACTTGTTTTGAATTAATTTTAATTGACTTGTTTTTGATAATTTGTTCCTCTGAATTGCTTAATTTCTTTCCTTAAATGGCACCAAACAGAAATGAAACGCGAAGTGAGTGAGCCAACAGAAGACCAGCTAAGTCAGGGCCTGAAACTCCAACCAGTTGCTTAATTAGGCGCCGATTCTTGTTGTTAATTAAACCTGTTCTTAAATTCCATGGCTTGTTTCTGCTCTCATTGTGCAATAGCAGACATTTCCAAAATTTTTGATTTTCTCTTTTCTAAGAGAGAAATGTTTTGGGGACCTGAGCAGATCAGCATTCCTGAGACCTTCACCTTTCTTTATTTTCAGATATTGTATGATCGACAATGTTGGTCACGTTTTGCTGGTCATAGATAGATAGATACTTTATTAATCCCAAGGGGAAATTCACATACTCCAGCAGCAGCATACTGATAAAGAACAAAATTAAAGAGTGATAACAAACCACTGCGTAGAAGAGGGCGCTCGCCAAAACCGTCTGATAGAACATCTGCAGCATCTTATTGCAGATGTTGAAGGACGCCAGCCTTCTAAGGAAGTATAGTCGGCTCTGTCCTCTCTTGCACAGAGCATCAGTATTGGCAGTCCAGTCCAATTTATCATCCAGTTGCACTCCCAGGTATTTATAGATCTGCACCCTCTGCACACAGTCACCTCTGATGATCACGGGGTCCATGAGGGGCCTGGTCCTCCTAAAATCCACCATCAGCTCCTTGACAATTTGTCATGATTTGGTTAATTTTTTTATCTCATTATTGTTTGGCTGCTAATTAAGGAAAAAGAAACAATTAAGGGGTCTGAATTTTAAAGAGCAAGCCAAATAAAATTAATTCAAAAGAAGTTGATTAGGAACAAAAACAGGTCACTAATTAAGAAAAGGGTTAGAATGAAAACCTGCAGCCACCCGAGTTGGGGACCCCTGCTATAAACAAACCATTAACAGCGCACTGCACGAGAATACACTTGACTTGAGCATTCATAGTTTTCATGCTCTTTCTCTGTGCGTTTAGCATTCGTTTGCTCAGAGGTTGGTTCACTTGCTGCTTCATGAGCAGCTCTTCTTTTCTCCACCTTAGCGGCCCGCTTCTTCTCTTCTTTTGTCAGCATCTTTTCACGTTAAAATTGATTTAAGTCAGTGCTTGTGTTGCAATTACTTAGTACGTTTTCTTTAATTTTTCACTTAAGCTGGCACTTAAGTCTTCAATCTTCCTCAAGAATGATTTAAGATATGAAGAGGTAGGGGAAGTGACGGCAAAGGTGGAAGGGATGAGAACGGCACCCATACGCATGTGCCGCACGGCCGCCCTGCTGGCTGCTGCCGAGAGTTGATTCTACCATAAAATAAAATAAAAAGAGGAATAACCTTGGAGGTCAATCATCACCCCAAAGCAGATAATAGACGTCACATAGTATGTGTGTACCAAATATCAGATCAATATGTCAAACGGTTTGTGAGCTACAGGTGATTTAAAATCCTGGACAGACAAATGAACAGCCATGGTAGCGTATTATATACTCATATGAAAAAGTTTCAGAACCCCTCTCAGCCTGCATGATAATTTACTTTACTTTCAACAAAAGAAGATAACAGTAGTATGTCTTTCATTTCTTAGGAAGATCTGAGTACTGGGGTGTTTGCCGAACAAAGATTTTTAGTGAAGCAGTATTTAGTTTTATGAAATTAAATCAAATGTGAAAAACTGGATGTGCAAAAATGTGGGTACCCTTGTACTTTTGCTCATTTGTATGCATGTAACTGCTCAATACTGATTACTTGCAACATCAAATTGGTTAGATTGGCTCATTAAGCCTTGAACTTCATAGACAGGTGTGTCCAATCATGAGAAAAGGTATTTAAGGTGGTCATTTGCAAGTTATGCTTCCCTTTGACTCTCCTCTGAAGAGTGACAGTATGGGATCCTCAAAGCAACTCTCAAAAGATCTGAAAACAAAGATTGTACAGTATCATGGTTTAGGGGAAGGCTACACAAAGCTGTCTCAGAGGTTTAAACTGTCAGTTTCAACTGTAAGGAATGTAATCAGGAAATGGAAGGCCACAGGCACAGTTGCTGTTAAACCCAGGTCTGGCAGGCCAAGAAAAATACAGGAGCGGCATATGCGCAGGATTGTGAGAATGGTTACAGACAACCCACAGATCGCCTCCAAAGACCTGCAAGAACATCTTGCTGTAGAGGGTGTACCTGTACATCGTTCTACAATTCAGCGCAATTTGCACAAAGAACATTTGTATGGCAGGGTGATGAGAAAGAAGCCCTTTCTGCACTCACGCCACAAACTGAGTTGCTTGTTGTATGCAAATGCTCATTTAGACAAGCCAGATTCATTTTGGAACAAAGTGCTTTGGACTGATGAGACAAAAATTTGAGTTATTTGGTCATAACAAAAGGCACTTTGCATGGTGGAAGAAGAACACCGCATTCCAAGAAAAACACCTGCTACCTACTATCAAATTTGGTGGAGGTTCCATCATGAGGTGGGGCTGTGTGGCTAGTTCAGGGACTGGGGCCCTTGTTAAAGTCGAGGGTCAGATGAATTCAACCCACTATCAACAAATTCTTCAGGATAATGTTCAAGCATCAGTCACAAAGTTGAAGTTACGCAGGGGTTGGATATTCCAACAAGACAACGACCTAAAACACAGTTTGAAATCTACAAAGGCATTCATGCAGAGGGAGAAGTACAATGTTCTGGAATGGCTGTCACAGTCCCCTGACTGGAATATCATCGAAAATCTATGGGATGATTTGAAGCAGGCTGTCCATGCTCGGCAGACATCAAATTTAACTGAACTAGAGAGATTTTGTATGGAAGAATGGTCAAAAATACCTCCATCCAGAATCCAGACACTCATCAAAGGCTATAGGAGGCGTCTCGAGGCTGTTAGATTTGCAAAAGGAGGCTCAACTAAGTATTGATGTTATATCTCTGGTGGGGTGCCCAAATTTATGCACCTGTCTAATTTTGTTATGATGTATATTGCATATTTTCTGTTAATCCAATAAACTTAATGTCACTGCTGAAATACTACTGTTTCCATAAGGCATGTCATATATTAAAAGGAAGTTGCTACTTTGAAATCTCAGCCATTGATAAACAAAAATCCAAAGAATTAAGACGGGTTTCCAAAGTTTTTCATATGACTGTATAAAGATAATAAACAAAGTTAAATAATAAAAGAATATCTGAATAGCCCAGGAGCCTTGGAAACAGCCGCATGCAAGACAGTCTACTGCTATGCAGCAAGCACCCTGTGTCACGGATGCAGCAGCACTTCATTTTGAAAGGGGTCAATAGCTTCTTCTGTGTAATACCCTTTCTAATCACAGAGACTGGAAACATAATTCAATCCTAAAATAAATACTGGAGACCATGAAGATACCCAGTATGTGACGCGTCACTGCAGCATTTACATACACTTCTGTTGACCTTATAGGGCAGTTTCTTTTTAAAGTGCACTGAGTGAATGGCACTTACAAAAGCTCTGGTGCATTTACAAAAAGCGTCTCAGCTTTCACTTCTCCACACGGCCTGAATATCAGGCTGTCTGAAAAACACAAGGTCAAGTGGCCACATTGCACTCAGGAGTGTAAAGCTTTTACAGTCCATCAGCAGCAAGTAGGAAATGCCTCTTGTTAGCCCAGTTCTATCGCAGAGTTGTTCAAAGTTAGTTAAACATAAGCGGTTATGATAATGAAGAATAGAAGAGCTGATATGACGTCACTTGACACACCTTAAAGATAAACAAGGTGAAAAATGAACTACAGTGGGACTGAGAACATTAAGTTTAGTGAAGCTGATTAATGTTTTCACTGCCAGCTTCACAAGGAATTCTTTATTTTGCGCTGTTTAGCAGCCATCTATGTGTGTAAAAAAGGTACTGAGAGATAAACACACAATCCATCTTCTTTATATACACATATACCAAGTACATACTATATACAGCAGAGCTGGACTGGGAAGCTTGTTCAGGCCAGGAATCCCAAGTCTAACTCAGGCCACACATATAAATCAGTTTTCTTGCACAATCACAGATTCAAAAAACCAACAAACACCATTTTGTTTTGTTATTTTTTAAACTAGGCTAAGAAAATAATGAATGAACTAATGCATTTATTTGTCACTCTTTGTAACCTAGAGGCCCAGAAAAACTTGATATGTAAAATACTCTTCTATTAACAATGCACAGCATTTGTATGTATTCTATTAAATGTAATAAAAATAAGATACTGAACCAATGCTGAAAAGCCACAGGCACCCATAGTTATATTCATTAGTTAATATTTTATGAAAAATGCATAATCAAAAACATGTTTTACTCTGTGCATTCATTCATTCTATAAACATTAACATTATATATAATAAAGACAGTTTTAGCCTAAACCAGGGGTTGCCAACTCCAGTCCTGGAGGACCACCGTGGCTGCAGGTTTTCATTCTAACCCTTTTCTTAATTAGTGACTTGTTTTTGTTGCTAATTAACTTCTTTTGAATTCATTTTAATTGATCTGCTCCTGAAGACTCAGGCCCCTTAATTGTTTCTTTTTCCTTAATTAGCAGCCAAACAATAATGAGATACAAAATGAGCCAAAACAACTGGTGGCCATCATACAACATCTGAAAATTAAGATGAAGATCTCAGGAGTGCCAATCTTCTCAGGTCCCCAAAAATATTTGAACAGTGGTCTTAGAAAAGAGAAAATCAACAATTTCAGAAATGTCTGCTAATGCACCACGAGAGCAGCAACAAGCCATGGAATCAAACAATTGGTTTAATTAACAACAAGAATCAGCACCTCAAGTGAAATTGGTTGGAGTTTGACTTCCTCACTTAGTTGGTCTTTTGTTGGCTCCCTCACTTCACATTTCATTTCTGTTTGGGTGCCATTTAAGGAAGGAAATGAAGCAATTTAGAGGAACGATGATGAAATTCGGGGGAACAAATCTTAAAAAAGCAATTCAATTAAAATTGAAAGTTAATTAGCAGCACAAATAGGGCACTCATTAAAACCAAAGATTAGAATGAACACCTGCAACCACAGTGGTCATCCAGGACTGGAGTTGGTGACCCCTGGCCTAAACTAGAACTATAATGTTTTACACAGGTATGCATTTTGTGAAAATTTGACTTTGTTTCTGGCCAGTTTGCATTCTTCACACATCACTGTTGCTACTGTTGAAGACAACGTTAAAGGGCACATGCAAAATTAATGTAGTATAATTTGTGAATTCGTTCATTATTGAACAAAAACAGACATGCATTACATGAAAACTTTAAGCAGACTCTGCTTTTATCCAGTTTGCATTCTCCACACAACATCAGTGCTGAATTTAACTTTGTTCACGTGCATACCATTAAAATGAAAACAATTGACAACAGAGATAATTGATGTTAACGAAATCGATTGTTGCACATACCACTCACTACCAAAACTGGTAAGGATGACTTTACAATTCAGTATTACAAATGGAATGAAAATGATAGGTTTCCAGTTCATTCATTTTATTTTGAATGTCCGGTCATCCAAATTAATAACGCTCATATTTTTCAAACATCACCAGCATGAACGCTTCTTACCTGACACCTTGCTGAATAAATCTGTTATTTTGTGCATCTTTCAGCCTCTTTTTCAAGATTTTTTTTCTTTCTTTCCCATTCCCTCTCCGCTCCACCCTTTCTCTTCTTTGACTCCATTTAAAATTCTTTCTAAATAACAGTAGCGTCACTACACGAATAGCGGTCTCACCACACTATTCTTCTGCATTGTAATTAATGTAGTTAAAATTATTCTGTTTCATGACTAAAAAATAAAATAAAATATTTTGTGTAGCCTTCAGTCACTCTCTCATCATAGCGCTATGGTTTAACTGTCAGAGTATGAGTGATGCACATTAAAAATATTAAAATAAAGTAAAAACAAGACCCGTTCATTAACAAACTTACCATGAAATGAAGATAAGCATGTACATTTAAAAACACAAATCATTCCACTCACATACATGTTTCATTAATAGAAACAAATAAAATAAAACATTTCATGTAGCCTATTCAGTCAGGAAAAAAATAACGTTAAAAATGTGACCATACACTACACTTCATTAAAATCTGAAACAAAAATCAAACAAAATAAATACACAGTAACAAATACCAAAACCCATACAACATCCAAATATAATTCAAAGTATATTATAAACTTTTAAACAATCTTCATATACAACTTTATTCACAAAAGCACCAGACGTACACACCTCTCATCATAGCGCTCCTGTTTAACTGTTAGAGTGTGAGATGCACGCAAAGTCAAAACTTGACTTGAGCATAAACAAGAAACCAGAAAAGAAACCCTCCAATGTTAAACTGAAAGGATTTGTGCCCACTTCAGAGCAATAACGCCTGTTCGTTTTCCAGTATAATAACATTATATAATTTGAAGGTCAGTAGGAACAAGACAGAATACATGTGTGTGAATGAGAGAGAGGTCAGTGGAATGGTGAGGATGCAGGGAGCAGAGTTGGTGGATGAGTTTAAATACTTGGGATCAACAGTACAGAGTAATGGGGATTGTGGAAGAGAGGTGAAGAAGAGAGTGTAGGCAGGGCAGAATGGGTGGAGAAGAGTAACAGGAGTGATGGATAGGATTAGAAATGAGTACTTTAGAGGGTCAGCTCAAGTTGGATGGTTGGGAGACAAACATTGGTTTGGACATGTGCAGAGGAGAGATGCTGGGTATATTGAGAGAAGGTTGCTAAGGATAGAGCTGCCAGGAAAAAGGAAAAGAGGAAGGCCTAAGAGAAGGTTTATGGATGTGGTGAGAGAGGACATGCAGGTAATGGGTGTAACAGAACAAGATGCAGAGGACAGAAAGATATGGAAGAAGATGATCTGCTGTGGCAACCCCTAATGGGAGCAGCCGAAAGAAGAAGAAGAAGTTTATTTCACTGGTTGCTCTCAATGCCAGGCCAGGCAGCAGGCCACCGGGAAAGCTCCCGCTGATTGTAAATGTCAGTCCGGCTCTGATATACAGTCAACTCCAGACATATTGTCACCGCTGAAAAAAGTGAACAAAAACATTAATATAGATAATACATACCATAATTTTAATATTCCTCAAATGTTTGGAGAAATTGTTGACTATTTATGTAATAAAAACAATTCCTGCAAAACTGTTGTGGTATCTTCAAAAACTTATGTAACAAAATTGGTACCCTTGAAGAGTACTATAAATAAATTTGCATCTTTGGGGAAAAAATTTTCCTTGATGTTCCTTTAAGTGTCTAGGCACTGTTGTCGATGGCCATTTTCTGTTTATTGGGGTATAAATATGAGGTAACAAACAGGTAAAATTCTTTTGTCATCCATCAATATGGGTAAAACCAAAGAGCTTTCAACTCAAATGAGAAAAAATGTTGTTTAGCTGCACAGATTGAGGAATGGCTACAAAAAATAGGTATTCATTTGAAATGACCAGTAAGCAATTTAGGGCCATATTAACGAAGTCTGAAAAGCATGGAACTATTGAAAATTTGCCAGGAAGGGGACGCATCTGCATATTGCCCCCATGCACAGTGAGGAGGATGCTAAGAGAGGCAAAGAGGAGCCCAAAGATCTCAGTTTCATAACTGTGAAGTTTACTTGAATCTTGAGGATTCACAGTTTCAAAGTCAACTGTGACACAACACCTCCATGACCAGAAGCTTTATGGTTGAGTAGCACAAAAGGAGCCTCTCTGGAGTCCAAATACACAAATCCCAGTGTCTCAATGTTGCCAAGCAACATTGGAGATACAACTGGAATCATGTATTGTAGTGAGATGAAACAAAAATTGAGCTTTTTGGCCACACACACCACACATTTGTTAAGGTCAGAGGCACAATGAATTTCATTAAATACCAGAACACTTTGGGTGAAAATCTGGTTGCCTCTACGAGAAGGCTGAAACTGGGCCGCAGTTGGGTCTTCCAACAAGACAATGATCTGAAGTACACATCAAAATCAACAAAGAATTGGTTGCAGTAATACAGAGTCAAAGTTTTGCAATGGCCCTCTCAATCTCCAGACTTCAACCCAATTGAAAATCTGTGGGCTCAATTGAAAAGAGCAGTTCACAAAAGAAAACTTAAGGAACTCCAAGAGAAAACCTAAGAAACTCCATGAGTTGGAAATGTTCTGCATGGAAGAGTGGTCCAAGACCCTTCTACAAAGAGGATGAGTGCCTCTTCATTCTCGCCAGGGGAGGATCCACGAAATACTAACATTTGTGTTGCCAATATTTTTGGAATCTTCCCTATTATGAAAATTTTTGTTACTTATGGAAAATAGTAGTTCTGTTTGACAATAAAACCACAAGACATATTCAATTGTTAAAGCACAAAATATCACTAATTGCATGTGTGGTCCCTTCTATATATTGATTTTTGCAAATTTTTATGAATATTTCTGGAGTTGACTGTACACACACACACACACACATATACAACTTTGCCGTATATTCATTCAAGTAAACTTGCTCATGGAGTTCAGTGTAGCATTCTAGCAACAAAACTCACCCAACTTACAGTATGTTCATCTACAAAGGATATAAAACAGCTACTTTATAAACCTGGGTAGAATCACACCTAAAACTAGGAGATGTCCATTTTTTAAAGTGGAAATGTTTCTACCTGCTCAGCTTCCTGTATTTCCAAATGCAGACATTATCTTTCCATCTCTCTAGGGCTTAATGTTTAACTTCTAATAGCTGAGATCTTTCACTTGCACCCTCCAGTGTGCACACACACACACAGGACAAACCCTACCTTAAAATCTTTGAATACAGAAAGAATGGATCCTTTATAAAAAGTACATTTTGAAAAAGGATGATGGGTTTGAATGGTCAGGTAACACTATAAAAATGCTGTATTCACTGTACATCAAGCTAAGGTAAAATTGATTTTGGTTAACAATGAGGAAAATCTTTCCCTCAAAAACAGCTTGCTCTTGTTTTCTTTTAATCTGCCACAAGTATCTCTCATCAGACTGTCTCATTTCACATGCCTCAGCCTTTATTCTTTTCCTCTAGAACACAATTCCGCCCGCATCTGCAAGATTATCTATTTTCTGTGTTATGGTCTTGCTACTTCATTTCGTCAGTGTTTTGCGTTTTCACATCATACATTCCCACCCTTCAGTCTGAATTTTATAAAACAACCCTCAACAATACTAATCTCCCTGTCATCTTTTCAAGTACTCCACTCATACACTAGGTTTGCTTCTTGATAAAATCTTCTGGAGATACTTGTCTCAGTTCCCCGGTGACAAAATAGACTGTGGATACTCCCACGTGTGCTCCCCAGACCTGACCAGGTTGCTTTAATCCCAAAGACTGTTGCCTTCAGCCATTAAACAAAAAGCACAGCACCTGCTAGAAACTCAATGCCAGGGCTTTGCTTACTGACTTGCTGAACTGGACCGCTTCACAGGTGGGTGTGTGTTGGCAATTCAGAATGGACTTTAAAACGTGAGCCTGAAAATATTCTGCTTAATTAAAATAATATATATATATACAGTAAACCCTCTGGTCACAAACGTTTCCGAACATGTACAAATCGGGTTACGATCAAAAAGTTCACAACCACACACTCTGGAGGCGAACAAAAACACTGGAGGCAAGTTTCCCTATGCGCGTTCATACACGCCAATGATTTCCCATTCTCCGTTTCCCATTTTCTTTTCTTTGTGTATACAGGGCATAACAAAGCAGCTGATTTTGCAAAAGGAGTTATAATGTTAACCAAGCAGAGGCCTCACGTGCTGGAAGCAGCTCGCAGAGGATAGCGTAAGCGAGCCAATCATATGCGAGAAAGCCAGGAAGATTCATGGCGATTTGCTGCAAAAAAATCCTTCTTCGAGTGGCGAAGGTGTGGAATTTGAAGCCAGCAGAGGATGGTTTGAAAAATTTTGCAAGAGAAGTGGCATTTCTTTTTTTTCCCTGTGCTTAAAACTCATAAAAAAAAGTGTTTACAGTGAGTGGTTCGTAAGGGTCTAACACAAACTCTTACAATGTTAGTCTTCTCTGTTGTTCAAGGTTTTCTCAATGTTATTCAATGTTTTTACATTTAGTTTACTATTATACTGTGCATTCTATGGTAAAATTAACTATTTTTGTACTTAAAAAATATATATTTACATACAGTTCGTACGGTCTGGAACGGATTAATTGTATTTACATACAGTCTTATGGGGAAATTACATTCGGGTTGCGTCCAGAGTTTTGGAACGAATTACAGTCATGACCAGAGGTACCACTGTGTATGTATAAATATATGTATATATATATATGTATATACAGGTAAAATTCCGTTACAACGAAATTTTCATTACAACAAAGTATTTTTATGGTCCTGACAGTTTCCTCATTTGACATGAGTCTATAGAAATCTTGTTACTGCGAAGTACATTCAGCAGATACGTTCATTACAACGAAGTGACCTTGAAATGCCTGAATGAATCATCCACAGATCAGTTAGTTCTGTGGTCGCAGCTCAGTTGTGCACAACGATCCCCAAACAGAAACACTTTTTTTTTTGCTGTTTTTGGTGGTTTTCAGTGATACATTTTGCTTATTGCCCATCAACATTTGAAAAACATCCATTGGAATATAGGTCATTGTCACCCTCCTATAGAAACGGCAGACATGAAAAACGATAACAGTTCATATTAGAAAAAAAAAACTTTAAATTTTTGCAGCTCTCAATTGCAGCAAAAAGAAAAAAGACATAGCCAGTGAATTTGGAATTTCACCATCGACACGGTCAACTTTCTTGAAAGGTCGAGCAAAAAAAGAAGAAATATCTCGGGTTGCAAAAGTATTCGAACTGCTGCATTTGAAGACACCGAAAAAGCAGCTTTTATGTGGTTCAGTGATACTCGTTCAAGTAACAATCCTATTAATAGGCACTCATTCAAGAAAATGTGAGGTTTCTAAACTCTCTTGGGACCTTCCCCAACTGGACGACATGACAAAGAGCGTCCTGAAGTGTGATCACCACGTCTGTGGAAGACTGTTTATCTGTTGCCGGGGCAACAGCAGGCTCACAGCTCTGATGCGGCTCTTCACTGAAGCAAATAGAAAAGATCTCGATGGGTGATGCATGGAACATTATAAATGCAGGGAACTGTATTACTTGGCCACTAACCTCATCACAACCCTGTCTGACTGTTGTGTCTGTGTACAGGAGAGTGACAGATCCCGCTACAATAAATAACCGTGCTGTTCCTGTTTTAAGATGAATAAAGCTGGTTTTGCTAAAGTACTAAGACTCAGCCTCGTGTCTTGGGGTGCATGACAGGGATTTATAGTGCAACCCTGATCTTTTAGGATTCACTTCTGTGGCACCTCACTGCACCGCTGTGAGCCTGCTGTTGCCCAGCCCCAGCAACGGACAAACAATCTTCCACAGACAATTGCACTTCGGGATGCACTTCAGCATGACATTCCCATTGGGTGGGGAGTGGGGGGGATCCCAAAAAGAGTTCAGAAACCTCACAATATGAAGAAGAAGAAAAGAATGATTCGGCTTCTGATTGAAAACTGTGCTGCCCACAACATGCTTCCATATTTAGATAATGTTTGCGTTGAATTCCTCCCACCCAGTTGCACAGCAGTGCTTCATCCATTGGGTTTGGGCATCATTCGCACCATGAAATTTAGTATTATCACAAGGAAATGCTGAGAAAACATTCTCGTTAGCATAACCTGTAGACAGGAGAAGATTAAAATTAGATAGATAGATAGATAGATACTTTAACGTGAAAGAAGCTATTGAAATGATTGCAAACACCTGGACGTAAGTTAAAGAAAGCACTATAGCAACAAATACAGAATCTCATTAAAATTAAATATTTTTAGGTCCCTGGCAGTTTGTTGTAATGGAATTTTACCTATATATATATATCGTAGGGCACCGTGGCGGATGTTAGCCGACTTGCTGAAAAACCACAAGTGTTACCTGGTAGGTAACCACCCATACAATCAGATTGTGAATCAGACTACGAATGACATGAATGCTGTCAAATGAACGAACCAGACGCCGTGGCGCAATGTTATAGGCTTCGTCTCTAGCGCTGATGTCCGAGGTTCGATCCCTGAGAGGGGGTGCAGTGAGTGTGTATGTCTGATGAGCCCATAATTAGGGCGAAACACATGTCGTGCACTCTTTGCATTATTTGACAGTAAACTATTTCAACCATATATATATATATATATATATATATATATATATATATATATATATATATATATATTATTCTCATTCTGTTGTTTTTTGCCTTACCACCTAAATACATTATATTGTTAGAAACAAATCCAAGAATAAGCATGATTTCTAAAATGAAAGACTACAGAAAGGACAGCAAAGTTCAATTTTTAGCAGTGCAACTTACATTTTACTATCAAAGGTAGAAGGCAATGTTCTTTTCAGAGGTATTCTTAATGCTATTTGCCAATTGTTTTAAACTGAAATGTAAAAAAGCAGCAGGAGCAAAAATGTATGTAACATAAAATACATTCTTTATTTTGTGCT
The DNA here is from genome assembly GCF_900747795.2 of Erpetoichthys calabaricus. Taxonomy (NCBI): domain Eukaryota; kingdom Metazoa; phylum Chordata; class Cladistia; order Polypteriformes; family Polypteridae; genus Erpetoichthys; species Erpetoichthys calabaricus. The sequence goes on along the minus strand of NC_041406.2, from coordinate 62,686,566 downwards.
GAAAGTGATAAATAATGACATTTAATTACTTTGTGAAAAAAATGCATAGGAGTGTACTCCTTACAACATAATAATAATAATAGTGATAATAATTATTTTTATTTATATAGCACATTTAAATATATGAAAAAAATATGACTAATTCTTTTAAATGTGATTATTTTCTGCCTACAGTATGTGGGCTGACCATGCAATGTACACTCCTTTGAAGTTTTATGTTCTGACCCGAGTACTGAGCAATTCAGAGCTTCAAGCCACTCTGCCTGGCTAATGACCCTACAATAAATCAAAGGTACAATTAGTAATTGTTTTATTTCAGTTTATAAACAGTATAATGAGAAACAGACAAGACTGTGGATGAAACAGAATTCCTATTTTATTCTGTTTACTTTCTTTTATATTGTAAATATTATACATTACAAAACCATGATGGGTAATCCAACATAACCATGATTAGTATTACTATAAACACAATATAGTTACTTCTTTAGAAATTACACAAAATTATAATTTTGTTCTATTATGAAATATGGCTTCACAGAGGACTGATTGGTAAAATACTTTGTAGAGCAATGGCAGGTTTGTCTACATGTCATTATTGTAGCACAGTTTATTTGGCATTAAACACTGACAATATCCACCAATGAAGGAAATATTAACACATATTATCTGAGGCATATTATAAAAATGTTTCATGAACTGACTTTGTCAGTTTTAAATAATAAAGATAATATCAAGCTTATATACTGTATCATACACGTGGCACCGACCCACTGACAAACAAAAACCTGTAATATGATACCAAGATATTTTCTAATTATTTTAGCAAGGCACTCACCTACCTAAGGCGGTATGCAGAAATCAACATTAGCTTATATGATTATGCTTTGTGGTTTATATCTTTGTCATTAGGACTGGCAGAGAGTAATTTCTGGAAATTAATAATACATTAAATGTCTTTGGTGTGTGGTACAATTATTATGGATGTAGGGAAACACAGTACCATTATTTTTGATCCCTTTTAATGAACTGATCTAGTTTAGGAATAAGAAAAGCAGAGACAAGTCAAGATATGCATCTCCATTGTGATCTCCTTTCAAAATATTATTCCACTGTGTTACATTGTTATCTTTCAGTCTTTTAGTCTAAAGGCAGTTACACTATATATATTTATATATATAATTTGTTCTTCTAATTTGGTAGACAACAGTGACTTTAACGTCTTTGTTTTTTACTTGTTTGTTACAACGATCAAATATGACTTATCTCGGTATTTGTGGTACAGTACAAAAGATGTGGAATTTGTCCTAATTATTTTTTACTTGAATGCTCTCACCAACACTGTAACTGGTAAATCACATTTTACCACGAAAAAAAACACACTATGATGCTTATCTCAAATTTCACTGATTAATATTACCCTAACACTTTTAAGCAACACAGGCAAGCCCATATTCCCGTTTAATATAATGAAGTAGTATTTTATAAATTAGAGTAAAACAATACATTTAGCTAGAAGCTCATGATCTTGCTATTGACAAAAATGTGTGGCTATAGCCTATGGAACAATAATTATACAAATTACAATCAAACTGTAATGAAATCTGTAATGGAAATTGAGTGGTATCTGTAACTTGAGTCAGATTAAAAAGAATGCTTGCATAATATGAATTTAACTTTGTTAGTTTATGCTGTTTCCACTGGCATTCCACTAAACAACCTTTACTTTTCCAGAACTGTTACCAGCTAACAGTGAAACATACTCAAATATATAACACTTCTTTAGCTGCGTCTTTTGTCTTGTAATTGGCTCATGGCACCAGTGAACAGAAGCAATGTGTACCCAACCTTCTTGAATCTCCTTCTTTGCATACACATCTTACTCTTGTTAATCTGAAACTGGACTCCATTTGACTTTTTGGTGACCTGCCGCTATACAGGCTAAGTGGTGGTCCACAAAAGCAGATTGCTCTTTATCTTGCTGCTGTAGCACTCATACATCAACATTATATTTTCCCAGGTTTTTTGGCTCACTGCTTGGTATGCACCAGTCGTCTGCTTCTATACTTGTTCGATAGTGCCTCCATACAGACTTGTTGAACACAGGTAGTCTCTCAATAGATTCTGATGACAAGGCCTAAAGAAAAACATATAAAATCATGCAGTTGATCAGCAGGTTATTTTGATCCTCATCATTAACAAATATGTTCAAAATTTACAACTACAGTAATCCGTTGTGACCATATTCAATGCTAGCTGCCTGTAGTTTAGTGTAAGGACAGCATCAAAAATGTATCTAATAAAGTGTAAATATTACTATGGTAATCATCTTATCAAATCACTTAATATACAGTTTTGTGAAGTTTTATACCTTTGCTTAGTTCAAAATTCAGTGGTAAATACTAAAATAGGGCAAAAAAGCCAGACTAAAACTGCTTAGAAACAGTTTTAATGAGGGTATAATTGTCTAATTTTACCTTTTGGTCCCAGGCCGACTCATTTACAACTAGGGCTGGGCATGAAAGCAATATTAAATTACTTAATTTAAATCCCATAAAAATGAAATCATATATGGGTCATTTTCAAATAAGTCTTGTGGGATTCTTCTAGAGCACGGATGTCAATCTCCGGTCCTGGAGGGCTGCAGATTTTCATTCTAACCATCTTCTTAATTAGTGACCAGTTTTTGCTGCTAATTAACTTCTTTTGCGTTAGTTTTAATTAGCTTGACTCAGGCCCCTTAGTTGTTTCTTTTTCCGTTATCAGCAGCCAAACAATAATGAGACACAAAACACGCCACCACATGACCAGCTCATCTGTGCCCATCACACAATATCTGAAAATAAAGAAAAGTGAAGGTCTCAGTAAGATTGATCTCTCAGCTCACTAAAACATTTTGACAGTGTTCTTAGAAAAAATCCCAATTTAGCTGGTCATCTGTTGGCTCATTTCACGTCTCATTTCTGTTTGGCTGTCATTAAATGAAGAAACAAAGCAATTCAGAGGGCTGAATACATATAAACAGGGATATTAAATGAAGGGAAAAGAAATTAATTAGCAGTGAAAACTGGTCACTGATTAGGAAAAGGGCTAGAATGAAAACCTGCAGCCACTGTGGCCTACCAGGCCTGGTGTTTGACACCCCTATTCTAGAGTATGTAGGACAAAGTAGGTATTGCCCCTTTTGTGGCCTTCTGTGGTACACAAGAGAGCAGTAGACTTGGAAGAAAATCCCAAAATCAGCTGATCACACCACCACCTGCATTACTAAGATGGCACTAAAAATAAGGGCTAACCTGCACACAAACTTTTGGCTAGCTCTCTACTTCACTTCATGACAAAGCTGTTAATCGAGGATGAGCTCTTTCAAATGAAACAGGACACAAAAGAACATTTGTTTTTAGCTTCTAACCACCAGATATACTATGGCTGATTCTGATGGACAAAATAAGGCACCCATAAGCAGATATTGGATCTGTAACTGAAACAGGGCATGATCAATTTACCAGAAGCCACACCTTCCTTTAAACCTAGGTGCAGACATTTCTTCCAGCTTCTTTGGAGCTGGCTGGCAGACTGAAAGACAGACAAAACTTTATTTGTTCCCAGGGGGAAATCTGGCTTTTTACAGAAGTTGATTACCATTCTCTTTAGAGAGGAAGCTGACTCATTCTCTTGAAGAAAGGAAGCATTTTCTTTGGGCCTGGAAGTTACTCCCCATACAGAGTTGGAGATGAACACCTTCAACTAGCTTTACAATTTATTCCTGCAAGTTTAAACTCAGACTGGAAACACTGAGAAGCAGTATTACTTCAAAGAGGGAATTTCAGCATCTAAACCTTTGGCCAGGAAAAACAATATTTTTCCCTATGATGCAACAGAGGACAAAAACTTTAATAGTACACTGAAGAGGTTAACACCATACAGCAAATCAAAAACCAAGTGGCAAAGCCCTCAGCTCAAACCTAGAGCAATAACACAAAACTCCAGATGGCATCAGACATCATCTTAAAAGGTTTAGTACATAGCTAGTAAGCAGGCAGATAAAGACCTTCTTTCTCATGTTTGACTGTCACAGTGTAACAAGCTCATGACACTGTCCAGGGAACTGTTACAAGCTTTTGACTACATTAGCAATAAAAGCCTTGAACTGCAACAACATAGTTTAGCCCTCACTCACCCAAGGCTGTGTATGACAGCATGGATTAGCAGACTATGACATGATAATCATGCTCAAATTCCCAAAGTGGACCACAAAAATAAAAACCTTACAAAATCAATAAAATTTAGAAACCTGTAAACGTCTCTGTCGCATCTGTTTCTTTGTACAGTTGATATACAGTACGTTCTATACAAACAAAGGAAATGCATAAAAGAACATAGGTCTGTCTTGCTGTACCAGTCTGTTTTGTTAAAGAGGGAGCTAAGACCTCAGACTAAGTTTTTAGTTTACAAGTCATTATGCATATCAATCCATTGCTCTGGTCACAGGACCTAGATATATCCTAAAAGAATAAGACAGCGCGCATTAAAGGTGAAAAAAGTTTTGAGTTGCTGGGGTCACTCTCCAACAGGTTGAGGAGCTCAGAAATACTGGTGGGCCCCAAGGTAAATCTATTGAAGAGGGGTCAACTGAAGTAGTGTGGCTATGCAGTTGAAATTTATCTTACAAGCCTCTCCCAGTGTGTGTATGAGACATAACCCACTTTGTGAAGACCCAGAAGCAGACACAGAACATGCTACAGGAACTGTATCTCTCAGCTGGCTTAGAAGCATCTGAGAATTTCACTCCAACATAAAGCTGAAGCTGAATTACTCAAAAACAGAAGTCAGCTTTCTTGACACCACTGTTCAACTGAAAGACAACACCCTTCTGTTTTTCACAAACCAACAGACAGATGGACCTACCTAAGAAGTGATAGCTTCCACCCCAAGCATATAAGGCGCTCCATTATTTTCAGCCAAGCAATACGGTACAATCGTATTTGCTCAGACCTGACAGACCGGAATAAACAAATGCAGGAGCTCAGTCAATATTTCATCAGACAAGGTTATACAGTAATCCCTTGCTATATCGCGCTTCGCCTTTCGCGGCTTCACTCTATTGCGGATTTTATATGTAAGCATATTTAAATATATATCGCAGATTTTTTGCTGGTTCGCGGATTTCTGCGGACAATGGATCTTTTAATTTCTGGTACATGCTTCCTCAGTTGGTTTGCCCAGTTGATTTCATACAAGGGACGCTATTGGCAGATGGCTGAGAAGCTACCCAACTTACTTTTCTCTCTCTCTCTCTTGCGCTGACATTCTCTGATTCTGACGTAGGGGGATTGAGCAGGGGGGCTGTTCGCACACCTAGACGATACGGACGCTTGTCTAAAAATGCTGAAAGATTATCTTCACGTTGATCCCTTCTGTGCAGCTGCTTTGTGAAGCGACATGCTGCACGGTGCTTCGTATACTTAAAAGCTCGAAGGGCATGTATTGATTTTTGATTGTTTGTTTTTCTCTGTCTCCCTCTCTCTCTCTCTTTCTCTGCTCCTGATGGAGGGGGTGTGAGCTGCCGCCTTCAACAGCTTTGTGCCATGGTGCTTCGCATACTTAACAGCCAAACAGCCCTATTGATTTGTTTGCTTTTCTCTTTCTTTCTGACATTCTCTGCTCCTGACGCGCACTCCTTTGAAGAGGAAGATATGTTTGCATTCTTTTAATTGTGAGACGGAACTGTCATCTCTGTCTTGTCATGGAGCACAGTTTAAACTTTTGAAAAAGAGACAAATGTTTGTTTGCAGTGTTTGAATAAAGTTCCTGTCTCTCTACAACTTCCTGTGTTTCTGTGCAAATCTGTGACCCAAGCATGACAATATAAAAATAACCATATAAACATATGGTTTCTACTTCGCGGATTTTCACCTTTCGCGGGGGGTTCTGGAACACAACCCCTGTGATGGAGGAGGGATTACTGTACCCCCAAAACAACAGACACTCAAATAAGAAGAGCTACTGCCTTACCCAGAGACAACCTTCTGGAATATAAAAACAAAGACAATAAGAACTGCATCCCGCTTGTTGTCACCTACAACCCACATCTTGAAGCACTTCGAAAACTTATAAAAGAATTTCAGCAAATGCTAAACAATGACCAAACACTGAAAAATGTATTTCCTGAACCTCCCCTCCTGGCATACAGACAAGACAACCACCAAACCTTCAGCAAATAATTGTCCGAAGCTCCCTAAGTGAACCAACAGAAAATGACACATCTCCCTGCCTACAGAAAAGACGTAAAACGTGTGCCCACATTTATAATACAGACCGTATAGTTATACCACACTGCTGACTAGAACACCACATAAAGGGATCATTTTCCTGCAGATCATCTAATGTAGTCTACCTAATTCTCTGCATGAAATGCCCTGACACTGCACTATATGTGGGAGAAACTGGACAAACACTCCGCCACAGAATGAAATTACACAGGTTCCACATTAAATGTGGCAACACAGATGTTCCTGTAGTGGCCCACTTCAACAGCCATGGACACTGTGAGAGGGACTTTAAAGTCGCAGTGCTTATGGGCAACTTCAGAACACAGCAAGAGAGAAAAGAATGGTAAGTTAAACTCATGCTAAAATTTAACACATTGCAACATAGTTTGAATAGAGACAAGAGTTTTATGGCCAGATATGAGGATTGTGTGCATCTCTCAGACTGACACAGACAACCTGTCTACAGATCCACATTGTATTGAAAAACTCATTACAAACTTTAAAAGACTTTGTTGGACAGTTATCTTATCCAAAGATCTTGATCATACATTGTTTTTCTCTCTTGTTAAATGAACCCAAGCCTGAAGGAGTCGGTTAATTTTTTACATTTAAGATTTCTCACTTAAAGATTTACCAATGTTGTTTTTTGTCCTAGTGTGTATATAAACACAGGGAACTCCAGTTTCTGTATTACATCTTGCCTGAAGAAGGGGCCTGAGTTGCCTTGAAAGTTTGCATATTGTAATCTTTTTAGTTAGCCAATAAAAGGTGTCATTTTGCTTGACTTTTCACTACATTCATAATGGCTAACACGGTACAACACCCTAGTACTCCTGAAAGAGCTAAAATATACATATATATATAAAAATGATTAACACAAAATATAAAGTAAAAATACGTAAAACAAATTAATCTGCACTTTACCTTTGAAAAGAATCATGGCTGCTGTGAGAGACAAGAGAGAAGAGGAGGAAGAGGAGGGTTATTGTGTATAACTACTTTCACTCTAACTAATGGAATCCCTGCTATCTGTTGGCTCAATGGATTCTTTTTTTTTTTTTGCAACTTTAACAAGGAACCTCTCCAATGACAGTTGCTTTTGGCTGAAGAGTCACTACACTTGGACACAAACTTAAAAAAATGCTTTACGCACTGTAAGGTTTCTAAACTCTTTTGGGATCCCCCCACCCCCCAACAGGAAGACATGCGGAAGAGCGTCCCGAAGCAACCGCAGGCTCCCAGCACTGTAGCAGTTCACCGTAAAAGTGAATCAGAAAAGATCGCGGTCATGCTATAAGCACCTGACGTCGATGGGTGATGCAAGGAACATTATAAAGGCAAGAGCACAGCATTACTTAGCCACTAACCTGGTCACGACCCTGCCTGATTGCTGTGTCTCTGTATAGGAGAGAGGCAGATACTGCTACAATAAATAACCGTGCTGTTCCTGTTTCACGCTGAATAAAGCTGGTTTTGCTAAAGTACTGAGACTCAGCCTCGTGTTTTGGGGTGCATGACAGGGACTCGCACGTTACAACACACACACATGGGTCACCATGCTATAGTAAACAGTATACACTCATACGAATGTTGACTATACGAGTGAGGCATGTTGACTGAGACCGAGCAAGGGAGACGATTACCCACAATCCCCACGTGACGCTCGGTGGACAAAGCGTATACGAACTACTCGTATTGCAAGACCTTGCTCGTTTATCAATTTAAAATTTATTAAAAATTTTAGCTCGTCTTGCAAAACACTCGCAGACCAAGTTACTCGCAATCCAAGGTTTAACTGTATATAGAATGTGTTGGTAAAAGATTTACTGTACAATAAAATGCATTGTGGTAAAAGTACAGTAAAAATGGAGCCACTGTTCTTAAAGTACAGTATGTGGTGTATATCATTACAATAGGCAATTTTATTATAAACCCTTATGAGGTATAGTATATATTATTACATTCCAAAAAATTGTAGAATATCTGGTAATATTCTGTTTAACTTTAAAGAAAAAAAAACTAAAAGGGAAAAAAGTTAACCGTGCTCAGTATCAAAAAATAATAATGAAGACAGATGAGAGACAATTTCATTTTGATTAACTGCCTTGTTATGCATTAGGTTTATCACTTCAATGACCAAGAGAAACACTATTGACATTTTGAGTTACGGTGGAGATGAAGAATGCAAATAAGATAGAGGATTGAAAACCCGAGAACTCACAACTGTTGAGCCATTTCAATATCACATCAGGAAAAAAAAAGGAGTCTTACAAGATCTGTAAAAATGAGCTCACTTGGTACAGGAACCCGACCGTGAACACTTCAAAAGAAAAATCGTAGTAATGTTGATTCCTTTTTTATTTAACTTGGGAGATGACCTTGAAGCACTTTCAGTGTCACTTTCTTATGTTTTGTCTGCACTATGAAATCCTCATCCAACAATACAGAGTCTATGTCATCAACAATATTGAAAACTTTGTTTTTAGAGTATTACATAGCGACAGTGATCCCAATCCACCTTATGGAATTTGTTGTCATCTAGTACATAAAATGAAACAACACATTCTAGGAAATGTTTGTTGACATTTAGCAATAGTTTCAGCTTTGTACCCCTTGACGTCAACAACATCTTTCAAAGTGTAGACTTTACAGTTAGTAACAATACTTTTTTACAAAACACTTTTTTGTTGTATGCAATTTTAGAGAATATTCGTACTATTGTTACAAGGGAGTGCATTGTGCAAGGAATAAAACGTTTTTATTTGTGAATAAAATGCTTCACTTTGGTAAAAATGTTGCATTTGTAAAGCCCCTGGTTAAATGATTAAACAAAATTAGAATTGGCCAACTAGTTGATTAGCAAAATAGCTGACAGTTGCAATCTCCAAGTGTCAAATTTAATCTAAAATGCTTTTTGATAACATTCTTAAGATACCATCAAAGGAAAGGACACGTGAAATTATTTGTTAGTGTAAATTAATAAAATGTTAACTGAGTGAAACTTCTTACTAAAGAATTACATTAAATGTGGTGGTATTTTAAAAAATGATATTGTGAAGAAATCTTTCATTGATTTCTCTAATAAAACTCTAATAACCACAGAATTACCTTTAAATAAATAACCGCTGATGTTCCATATCCTTCCATAGAATAAAGCTGCAAATCCCCTTGAAAGTATCTGGCATACAGACGAGAAATTGGAAGACCATAACCAAATCCTGCCTAAAACAAAAGTTTAAAAAAGCTGTCAACAAACAAAACTAATATTGCTGTACTAAATGCTAAAATGTATTTTTATATAGATTTAATACATCTCATAAACCTAAATTATACCCAAATTGAAACAATATACCAAATGAAAGGATAAAATACTATGTCATTTTGTAACTACTATTTTCTAAAGTTTCAACTGCATATTTTTCCCAGTGGATTTGCACATTAAATAAAGCAGTGTAATATAAAATAAAACAAGGATTAATACGGATTTTATAGACCAACAGTACTCTACTTCAGCTCAGAGATTTGGAAGGGCTGGAAATAAATGTTTAATGATTTCATTAGACCAACTAAAACAAACATATCATTTTTATACCTAGAGTACAATGACAAAAGAATTACTCCCTTCCTGATTTTTTATTAATATTTCAACATTTTGATGCTGAATGTTTGTAGGTCTTCTAACAGAATCTAGTATTAGATAAAGGATGCCTGAGTGAACAAACAACAATTTCAAATTAATTAATTTATTAAATGAGCAAATATATCCAAAGTCAACTGGCTCTGTATGAAAAACTTATCACATCCTAGTTAAATCAGTTACCTGGATTAACACAATTAAATCCAGCCCTACTCAATTTACATAACCCTTGCCAGCAGAATCAAGTTGCCAGCCCAACGACTCAGCAACCACAATATGCCATGAACAAAAGAAACTACAGACAAAATCAGAAAACAAAATGTACTGTTATCAGTATGGAAAGGGCTATAAAGCCATTTCTAAGCACTGAGACTCCACCAGGCCATAATGCCAGCCATAATCTTCAAGTGGAATGATGCTTGGAAAAGTAGTGAAACCTTCTAGGAATGGTTGGCTTATCAAAATTACTCCAAGGGTGCAATGTAAAATCATTGAAAAAGTCACAAAGAAGTCAAAAAAAATATTGAGACCTTCAGGCTTTTCTTGCCTCAGAAAGTGGGCTTCATTGTGGGATGAATGGTGGAAACCACTGATAACCAATTACAATATAAATGTTAATTTCTCATTATCCTGAAGCACCTGGATGATTTCCAAGCTTTTTAGTACGATGTTTTATGGACAGATGAGACATACTAGGAATGTTTTGAATTACTGCTGGCAGTGCAATGGTTTAGAAATGTTTTGATGCCCCAGAAACTGGATGACTTGCCATAATTAAAGTAACCAGGCATTTTCCACATCAGAATGGCTGAAATGTAGCCTAATTTAAATTCTGGACTGATTTAATCATAAGTCTAGACATAAACCTTAAAGACATGCGGTAGAAGGTCCTGAAATAAGCACCTGAAAGCCTAATAATGTTTATGAACTAAAGCAGTTCTGCAAAGATGAGTGGACTGTAATTTCTCCAAAGTAGTAGAGAAGACTAGCTTTGAAGTACAGGATACAGTATACAGTGCATTATAGGACATGGTATTAGTCACAGGGACAGGCTCTGTGTGCATGAGAGCTGAAAACCAATGAATGGCCATCCAGAAGTATAATGCATAATAAATGCAGTGATGAGGAATAAAGAACACAAGTATTTTGGTGAAATTTGACATGCCCAGCAGTTTTCAGTCATGTAAACGTATACGGTATAGCAACAAGATTTGCAACTGCATTCAGCAAGTCTTACAGCCCTAAAGACGTGAAGTCACATTATTTGACATCAGCATTAGCAAGCAGTACAGTCATAAAATAACAGCTTTGGTGACCTGCTAGATATTTGCTTACTGCAGCATGAATTCCAAATAAAATGTAAATGCTAGTCAACTACTGGCAGTACCCCACTAAGACTTGTGCATACACTGAACAGTATTTAGCCTTTTACCTCTGCTGCAGACATTACAGAGGGTTTAAATTATATTCCAAGTAGGTGTGCCTCCTGTTTAAGATGGGTTAAAATCTAAGTAATCAATGAACTGCAGTGTTAAAGTATGCAGTGTGCCATCTATTGGAATGTATTTTGTAATGCATGCAGTAATAAAATGCATTGCATTGTCATTCCAACAGATGACACATCACAAATATTCAAAGTAATAAAATGCACTGTATTTTTCATTCCAACAAATGGTGTATCACAAACATTTTTTGTAATAAAATGCACTGCATTGTCATTCCAACACATGGTTTACATCACAAATATAAGCCGAGCTTTTATAATTCTCGTAACAAATAGCATATAACAAAGAAATAGCAACTGGACAGACACACAGATACCTGCTCTTTTATTTAGGTGGATATCTTTAAAAAAATGAAAGGGAGATTTAAATGCACCTTTTGTAACTGTTGGAAACATATTAATATGTAGGCATAACAATTTAAAAAGAAAGTAAGATACTTTTAATAATTGGTTTATTAATATTTATCAAAGTTTTCAGTATATGGAGAAGTACTATTTGCAGATTGGTGTATTAGTAATTTACATTAAGAAACAAACCCTACACACATATACTTTATAATTGATTCTTAAAACCTCTACAAAATCCACTAATATATCATCAGTCTTCTCTGAAAAACAAATTGAAAAATTTTTCTGATGTGAATCATCTAAAAACAAGATGTATGTATTTTATGTATAATGACTCTCCACTTTGCTTAGTTACCAAGGGTGCATTTCGTGAGTTGTCCATCACAGGGCTTGGTGCTGTTGTGTACATATAGCTGAAAAGCCGGTCAATCTTCCGTAGAGGAACTCCTCCTCCCATATCTGACATCTGAAGAAAGCACAATTACGAACAGTTATTAGATAATGTAATAATGCTAAAATAAAGATTTTCTTAATATCTACAATATATGTTACGGATCACCTATGATGCCACAACCTCTTTCAAAACAAAAATTAGTAACTTTGCAAATTCTTGAACTAACACCATCCTTCTAAATATTTTATCACCAAAGAAATATGTGAATAGCATCCTGGAATATCCAACAGTTATTAGGGAGATGTTCAGTGATCACCCTAGCCCAAAGCATTATAAAAAAAAAAGGGCCAAAAGTTGAAACTTTATCAAAACTAATTATCAGAACAGTTACAAATATGGGATTATCAAGGGGAAAACACAAAATACAAGCTGGGAAAAACACCATAATGCCACTAATATCCTACAGGTTCAGCCACCTCTCTACCCAGCTGGCACATTTGTTCACTGTCTAAACACACCAAACAGCTCTCCTACTTATATTCGGAACTCTATCTCCTTGTTTTGATTTCTCGCTACCCTGCGAAAACAAACTCAAGCTTAGTAATGTTCTGGTAGTCAATCTAATATTAAAAACGGTGATGAGCAGCAACGGTTGAGTACTATGTTTTATCTATTGATGTATTTTAAAAATTACAAGGATAAATCAAAAAGTAAAAGCAATTTGAAAAGTACTTAGTAACTGCAAAGGATAGGAGCTGATGCAATACAACATGTTTGCAACTACTTATGGGTAGTTCGACCACTCACAGTGCAGCACTTTGCAGTTAGCCTAGTTGAAGCCAAAGTAAAATTAACATGGATTGTCCATTGCATGATCGCACATTTGTTGAACAATGCACCATAGTGAGATTTCTTTGGGCACATGCTGAAATTCACCAAAGGATCTTGGCTTATGCAGATCAGTAAGCTGTTTGGTTACCCATCTTGCGCAAACTTTACAGTACCCCAAGTTATCATGCACTATGGCACATGTAGCTGATATCCAAATGTTCAGCAACAGCAGACAATGTAATCCGTCATTCTTCTCTGATGAAGGCAATCACCATGTCGATGTGGGCTTGTGTGCAAGATATTGATGGACAAGATAAAGCTTCATTGGTTACACGTTCTTCCCGCTTTAAAACTTTCTACCCATTCATAAACTTTTCGTTGAGTCATGCTGTTTTCACATTCATACTGAGCCAGCAGGGTGCTGCAGGATTCCCTAATCCTCTTTTTTACTGTAGATAGTTTTCTATGATTTTGGCTGTGTGCTGGGGTCATTGTCATGCTGCAGAATGAAGATGAGACCCATCAGACACCTCTCTAATGTACTGTATGATGGATAAGAATCTGCCTGTACTGTAAAAAAAAAAAAAAAAGGGGTCATTGATTTTGATCAACACACCAACTCCACTGCTGGAAAAGCAGCCCCCAAACACTCCAAAATTCTTCAGTGTTAAACTGCATGTACACTTCTCTGTTCTTTCAGGAGATTAAATGCATTGTTTGAACCAAAAACTTCTAATTTTACATTATCGGTCTACAGCACCTGCTGCCACTTTTCTGCACCCTAGTCCTTGTGTTTTTGTGCATAGATGTGTCATATGGCTTTAATTCCACCTCACAGGAATAGCTTTTTGGTTGTAGTTTTTCCATGAAGAATACTTCTGGTAAGACATATCCATGCTAAAGGTAGGTGTATCAGGATCCTAATGGTTTCAGCCAGGTCAGAGTTGACAGCAGTGCTGAACATCTTTTGAGTACAAAGGGGAAGTAAGTTTGATCTATTTTATCATTTGCTTTACTCAGCTTCGGGCGGCACAGTGGCGCAGTGGTAGCGCTGCTGCCTCGCAGTTAGAAGACCCGGGTTCACTTCCCGGGTCCTCCCTGCGTGGAGTTTGTATGTTCTCCCCGTGTCTGTGTGGGTTTTCTCCGGGCGCTCCGGTTTCCTCCCACAGTCCAAAGATATGCAGGTTAGGTGGATTGGTGATTCTAAATTGGCCCTAGTGTGTGCTTGGTGTGTGGGTGTGTTTGTGTGTGTCCTGCGGTGGGTTGGCACCCTGCCCAGGATTGGTTCCCTGCCTTGTGCCCTGTGTTGGCTGGGATTGGCTCCAGCAGACCCCCGTGACCCTATGTTCGGATTCAGCGGGTTGGAAAATTGATGGATGGATGGATGGATGGATATACTCAGCTTCTAAAGCTAAACGGTGTGCTTCCTATCCTCAACTTTGCATGTTTGTACTTCTGTAGATGAGCTTGGACAGCACATTTTAGGAACACCACTCTGATACAGATGTTCTGCTTGGAAGAGAACTTGAAGATACAGGATGATCACCTTTTGTCTTCTTGTTATGTTCACTTTTCCATGGTGAAAGATCTTCTAGAGAGATCGCCACATCTGCTGCAACCTCATCTTTTAAGAATGGTTGTCCTTTACTCCATTTTATTCCCTTTACACAGCACATTCTGCTTCACTTAATCAATTTTGTCTAACATACACACTATATCATTGGCCACTCGCGCCTCTTTGTTATGTTTGCATAATCATGCACTGGGCTATATGCCTATAAAGATCTCACTAAAAAAGGACCTAATGCTATGTTAGATTATTTAAGGTTATTCAAATTTCTTAGTGTATTGCTTAACTTTTTGAAAAAGTCCATCTGAATATGCGATTTTACAGAAGAAAATGCTTCAATGATTTTTCAAGCTGTAATCTTAAATGAAGCTAACAAGGCATAATTGCGTAAAATGTACCAACGTTCCATCACATTACATTCGACAATCAATCATGTATTGCATTCAAGGTCAGGGTAACATACTACATTTGACTGTTTTAATATATTTTAATTTCAAACTTGCACATATTTTAAAAATTAACATTATTATTTCCATCACAATCTTATGATTCCTGTAGTATTGTCACAATCCCCTAACATGTTTTTTTTTTTGGTGAATTTCAAGTTGGGAAACCTTAGTATAACATGTTATTAATACATTTTAAGTTAATGTTCACAACAATAAAAAAGCATGCAGACCTCACATAATACACAACACTATCTAAAACCTCTACAATTTCATATTAAAATCAGTCAACAATGTCATTGACAGGTGGTTAAAATTTAAACATGTTCTTTCTTAACTAGATGTGTCAGATTGGTTACCCTCTATCTGACAGGTGCATCTTTCAAAGTAATCTTTGGCAAATACATGGCTAAAAAACTTGTTAGTAGGTACAGTGATAATATGGACTAATACTGTTTCCTGTACAAAAGCTACATAATGTTAACACATCTAATGAGATCTTATCTGTTTAAGATACAAATAAGGATTTTTTTGGGGAGGTCTGAACAGCTAAATGTGGCATAATACACAGAGCTATCCCAGGAACATCTGGACACTGAACATCTGGTCACCCTATTTGAAGCATAAGTTCTATTTGTTTAAATTCATTTCTGGGGGGAGATCAGCAATGTTGGCTATTACTTAAAATTATGGCACTGCTTCTCTGTTGCACAAAAAAAAAAAAAAAATCAGTCATTATTCAGTTAACTGAAATTTACATTTCACAATGTATCAAAATAACCATTATTTTTAAGGTTTTTTTACAATAATTACCTTAATAGTGAGATCTTCTTTTCCTAATGCAACCATAACTTCTATTGGCGGAAGAGACCTGGACTCATGTGTTTCCACTGTAGCTCTCATAGAATTCTATTTCAAATTAAAACATACTTAATTACCTGACATTCAAATTACTTGGCACCACTTGAAAAAATACAAAAAAGGTACTTCACAAATTTGTCTTATCTGTTAAAAAATGATACCAACAATCAAGCATTTCATGCATTCTGTCTGGAAACATAATATAGCAATAATCATTTTATGGATTATAGAGAATATCTCTTTCGATTCTGGAATGAGCAATGTTTTCTGAAAATTATGGCTGACTACAAACATATTTAATTTCTAAAACTGACACATTTTGAAGCTGACATTGTTTAGTTAAGCTTAATTTTTGTTTTCTGTGTTAACACATAAAAGCAGAAATAACTAAAGTAGGCAAACTTCTGTGTGTTTTACCAGCATGGACTGAATCTCACATCAGTTGCTCACATACCTAAGAATTCCTTAGAGTGGTTGAAGATGACCTGTTAAAGCAGACAGCCTTTCTTGTTTAACATTAGAAGCAGCATGGCTGAAACCCACTGGTGTTGTATTTTTAAATCTTTAATTATTAATTTGTGTGTGTATTATGCACCTCTCCTTCCTTGATGTTTCCTAAATTGCTGCACTACAAATGCTCATACTTGAAACTCTAAAATTCTATGCCCAGATTGTAGGCGTGGATTTTGATAAGGCCATTCCCAAATCATTATTTTATTTTTCTTTATCTCGTATTACATAAACTTGCACATCACTTAGCTTTTCTTCACAAATGCTTGACAACGCTTTTCTGAAGAATCATTTGGTAGTGAGCAGAATTGATTGTTCTCTCAATGCCAGCAAACAGTCTTGGGTCTGACATAATTACCATGACATTACCACTATGCTATCTTACAGGTCTCAACAAATAAAAAGGTAGTGTAAGCCAGGAACATGCTAGGATCAAAAATATTTTTAATGTAACAGTAACACTGCTTAGCATGGGTAGGCAATGGAGTAGACAAGACACGTAAAAGACAGCTGCCAACTGGGTTGTCAGTTGTACAATGTGGGACCACACGTTCTGAACAGAGGGCTGAATGAATATGAACAGGATAGCCCACACGCTAAACAGGAATATGAGAGAGAGAATACCCTGAGTAAAGGGCCCAGCTGGTCAGGAATTAAGACAGTCATAACTTAACTTGAGGCTGCCAGCTGGAGTAAAACAGATATAAAGCTATAAACTATTTCCTGGAAGCCACTACTCAATTTTGAGTCGTATAAGTGACGCATAAATGAAACAAGTAGAAGTTGCCTCCCTAATAAAAGGAAAAGGAAAATAAAGTTATAAATGCAGTAAACACATGCTTCAGAACTCCCACATTCCTGACAGTCATCACATGAACAAGTAGAAGATCACTCCATTACCTGTAGAACTTTTACGTCAGGGGTTAACACTGCTCCAGTCAGGATTTTCAAAACAGTAAAAGATCGAGTGAAGGAAATACATATACTGTATGCAGTGGATTAAAAAATATTCAGACACCTTCACTTTCTGCACATTTTATCGTGTTGCAGATTTAAATTCAAATTGATACTTTTGCCAATGTTGCCCAACATTATATTTATGTTGTAAAAAGTCTGGGCTCCTAGAAACCATGGATTCTGGTACTTCAATTTATCAACAGCATCGGTTGTGCATTAGTGGCTAAGTGAGTTTCTCGTTTCTCGGCGGTTTCACTCTGGTGACATAGTTGATTTCTTTGAGCTTTGTGATGTAGCCTCACACTTCCGGGATGGACAGACAGACAGAAAAACTTCCAAGCGTAGACATATATATATATATATATATATATATATATATATATATATATATATATATATATATATACACAGTGGAACCTTGGTTCACAAATGTCTCGGTACACGTACAAATCGGTTTACGACCAAAAAGTTCAACAAACTTTTGCCTCGGTTCACGACCACACACTTGGTATATGAGCAAGCCAGTTTCCCTTTCGGTTTGTGCGCGCCGATGATTTCCGCACGTGTTGCATTGTTCTCGGTCAGACGTGCGTGCTTTCGCTGTGAACTCTTTGTGCTCTATTTCATTTCCCTTCCGGTTCGTACACGCCGATTACTGTATTTAAGCACATGTTCAGCCTCTCCCTGTTCATTGTTCTCAGTCAGACGTGCATGCTTTACCTGTGAACTCTTTGTGCTCTACAGTATTTCATGTGCTTTTGCAGTTAACCGTGGCTTCTAAGCAAGTGAAGAGTGGTAAGAAGAAAGTTTTGCAGAAAATTGAAATTGAAGTAACGTAAGAAATTATTGAAAAGTATGAGCGTGGCGTTCGTGTTACTGATCTTGCCGCCGAGTACAATAAGTCAAAATCTACGATTTCGACTATTCTAAAGCATAAAGAATCTATTAAAGCAGCTGATGTTGCAAAAGGAGTTACAGCGTTAACCAGGCAGAGGCCTCAAGTGCTGGAAGAGGTGGAAAAACTGTTGCTAGTGTGGCTGAACGAGAAGCAACTTGCAGGGGATAGTGTAAGCGAGGCGATGTTATGCAAGAAAGCCAGGAAGATTCATGGCGAATTGCTGCAAAACTATCCTTCTACGAGTGGTGAAAGTGAGGAATTTAAAGCCAGTAGAGGATGGTTTGAAAAGTTTCGAAAGAGAAGTGGCATTCATAGTGTGGTAAGGCATGGAGAGGCTGCTAGTTCCGATACTGAAGCTGCGAAAGAATTCGTGAAAAATTTCACAAAATTAGTGGAAGACGAAGGCTACATCGCGCAACAAGTCTTCAACTGCGACGAGACCGGATTTTTTTCCACCCAGTTCCTCCTCACTTCATGCCAGAACTCGACTTATGCAAGGTTAGTTTTCTTGGTGGTTTATGGTTAGTTTTTGTATTACGGATTTTTCAAATGTTCATTTTTCGGTTTGTAGCGCGAACTGTTGCAATGTTAGTTTTCTCTTTTTTCAAATGTTCATTTTTTTCTCTGTGCTTAAAACTCATTAAAAAAAAGTTTACACAGCGATCGGGTTGTAATGCTATTAGCATGAACTCCTGCAATGTTACTTTCTTGGTTGCTTATGGTTGGCTTTTAAATAAAGTTCGGATTTGTTCAAATGTTCCTTTTTTCCCCGTGCTTAAAACTCATTTAAAAAGATTGTTTACAGCGATTGGGTTGTAATGCTATTAGTGTGAACTCCTGCAATGTTACTTTCTTGGTTGCTTATGGTTGGCTTTTAAATAAAGTTCGGATTTGTTCAAATGTTTCTTTTTTCCCCTTGTGCTTAAAACTAATTTAAAAAGAGTGTTTACAGCGATCGGGTTGTAATGCTATTAGCATGAACTCCTGCAATGTTACTTTCTTGGTTGCTTATGGTTGGCTTTTAAATAAAGTTCGGATTTGTTCAAATGTTCCTTTTTTTTTCCCTGTGCTTAAAACTCAAAAAAAAAAAAAAAATAAAAAATTTACAGCTATCGGGTCATAAGGCTATAGTATAGCACAAACTCTTGCAATGTTAGTTTTCTCTGTTGTTCAAGGTTTTCTCAGTGTTATTCAATGTTTTTACATTTAGTTTACTATTATGCTGTGCATTCTATGGTTTAATTAACTATACTTGTGCTTAAAAATTTAAAAAAATAAATATTTACATACAGTTTGTATGGTCTGGAACAGATTAATTGTATTTACATACAATCCTATGGGGGAAATTGCTTCGGTTCAAGACCAAATCGGTTTACGACCAGAGTTTTGGAACGAATTATGGTCGTGAACTTAGGTTCCACTGTGTGTGTGTATATATATATATATATATATATATATATATATATATATATATATATATATATATATATATATATATGTAAATATGTGGATTGAGGATGCAGAAATAAACCATACCATTGATGTCTAAAGGCACATACTTGTATTCCAGATGACAACACCCATATTTAAACTACAACTGATGATGCAGAATTCAGTCCAAATTGGTGAGTAACTAGATTTCTATAATGAAATTGTTGAGTAAGTGGTTTTCTATAATGAAAAGTCAGAAATGACATTACTCTATAAAAAAAATCATTAAAATTCAGAACATATGAGTAATGACCAACAAAGTATTACAAAGTATAATTTAATACTGCTTTCTTCTGTTACATATTAAAAAGTGCACAATACTGGCCTACATAATGTGCCATTAACCCAAATATTACAACTATTATACTTCACATGTTTAAAATGGAAGTCACGCTCGATTTATGTGTCAGGCTACCTAAGTGAAAATTGTATAACACATTTTAGACTGTTTAATCTAGTATGGTAAAAAAATCAAAGCATTTTCCAATTAATATATAAGTACATTTTATGAGTTATATTTTGCAGACTTTAAAATATAATACCTTGAAGAGTTCAAACAACATGTGATAAAGATGAGAAGGGACATACACTAAGTGAATTGGTTGGCCAACTGCTTTGGCTGTAAAGAAAGAAAATACATGATAATAATATATGCACACAAATTAATACTTTTTATGATATGTCATGGGGATAACTTTTTGAATATGGACATTTGAGTGTAAAAATATCCAAAAGCATCAGCTGAACCACATCATTCACCCTTAATTTACAAAGACAATTGTAGCCAATAATGCAGCATTTATTAGATAAAAGCTGAGACCAAGGGTATTTTCACATAGCTATTGAAATGAGTTATTACAGGATGGACTGTGCTGTGTAGATAATAAAGTTGTTTGTTGCATACATTATACATGTTTTATTTGCTTGAATGTACACTATGTTACTTTCTTGAAATAAAGTTAAAAACCAAAGTTAAATGCTGATTTTCGATATTTTATGTCATACAATCAATCAATCAATCAATCAAATACCATAAAATTTCATAAATGCACACACAATTGCTTAATCAACATTTACAAATTCAGGGAACTGCACAACATTTAAAGTGGACTTTGTTAAACTAAAGTAGGGACCAAATGGAACGCAAGAAAGCTGACTAATGCCGGAAACAGTGGTATGTTCATTAATGTTCAATAAGTGAACATGGAGATTGATAGAATGGAGTACAACATCAAGTACACTTTCAATAAAGACAAAATATAGTCTGATAGGAATTAAACTTTCAGCACCACAAAGGTAAAGTACTAATTGTCATTCTTGGAAATGCAATTTTCTTTCTGTGCTACAAATGTTTTATCCATCTCTGAAGACCACATCGGGGATAGTGTATCATGGGCCAACTGCCTACACAATTTCCTCTACATTGAACAAGTCACAAGTCTGAACTGCAATACTCTAAAGCAGTGTTTCTTAAACATTTTTTTCTTGCAACCCAATTTTGGCCTTCTTAGTGTTTTGAGATCCACTCCATGACAAACTCAGATTTGGGTGGGGTGGAGGGTTCCATTGAGGTATATATCAAGAGACACTTTGCAAACATAACACAACCCTTTCCTATAGAATACAATGATGAGTCACAACCTTGCTGGACCCAAGTAACCCAATATCCATTTTGGCTCACAACCCGCAGTTTAAGAAACTATATTGTAAAGGCTAGGAAACAGAGAAAAAAGATCTTTGGGGTAAAAGAAAAAGACAACAAGACAGTGGTAAGGAAACCTGAATGAGGGTCATAAAGCTTAGGAAATGAAAATATTTTTTTTACACACATATTATTGTAAAAAGCCCACCACAAGATTACTAGAAACACATTTTCTCATAATCACTACCTGGTGATCACCAAAGGCACATCCACTATAAATACCCAAAATATGAAGTAAAAAAAACAGTAAAGGATTAAAAACAATTAGTATAAAGTCAAAAACTGTATTTTGAAAAAACGTACGTTCTGTTTTACACCACATTTAGTATATTTTGGTATCTCAACCATTTGTTTCTATAAATTACTTTATGTGTATTTTTATTTTCCTTGTCGTGTATGTTTCAACACATTGTGAGGAACACAAAGAGCTTCATCCAAATAATTTACATGTGGCTGGTTCACTTTTATGAGTGCATTTTCAAGGAACTTTGATTATTTTTAAGTAGTTTTGTTGTTGACTGGATTTTCAAGATGGTCATACTGTCTTGTTGTCAATGTTGGCATTATCGACCTCAAATGTATTATGGTTCACAAACATGCACATGCAGCTGGATATCATGGTGGCAATTTTTTCCTATAAAAGAAACTTGTAAACCAAGAACCAAGAATGATTCTAAACTTAGTTGGTCTTCTAGTTTTGAGCACAGGTCTTCATGTTTTGTTATTTTTAACAAGCATTGTGGTGCTAGCTGATACTCATGAGGCATTAGCTATGTAAGCAAGTACAGTACAGTATGTCTGACCACGAAGAGTCAATTAATTGAGGTAAGCCATTAGAAGCTACAAACTAAGGCCTCAGTTGACAGCCCCTTTTTCCGAAACAGAACTGGATCCATTAGGAATTTTGGCACCATGTGCATTTTCTTATTTTGGTTCCCTTAACTACTAAAAAGTGACTGACCAAATCAGAAATATACATGATATTCATTTTTGATATGAATGTGAAAATCATGACGTAAATGGGGTTATAATTAGAACAAATAAGCACAAGAAACATATATGGTACCATCTGTGTCTTTTTTTCTCTCTAATCTGTTGTAGTTTCTTACATTTTGTGTCAAAAGGCATAGAATTTTACAAATTTAATTTGATAAAAGCATGGTTCATAGATTCACTTAATAAAAACTGCATGATAATATGATTACTGCCTAGAAAGTGTTTGAGCATTGTATACTAAAATGTCCACTTGGGATTCTTGTGTCAGTATCTTTACTTTAGGAGCTTATCATAGCACTTTTCATACATCAATTAAGCAAAGGTTTAACGAATACAGACTCTAATTGTTAGGCAGAGTTTGATTTTTGCTCAATGACATGAACAAAGTGGACAACATGAGTGATAAGAGCAAATGCAACACAACATACAATAATAAATAAAAACAACTAATAACAGAGTATTTCTGGACTGGAACTTAAAACAGTAAAGATTTTTTTTATATATAGGTTAACTATGAGGTTATGTAATTTGGAAAGTAAAGCTAACAAACCGGTTCTCAAGAGCTGGTAAATAATTTTGCTCAGACTAAATCAAAACAGACATGCTGATACAAGTTTAAATTCACTACATCTAACAGAAAATACTTTACATGCAATAGAGATTTTAGAATATCTAGCAACGTCAAATTAAAAAACTTTGTCTGCAAGAAACTGACAGACTGAATAAACTATAAATTAAACCAAATAAATCAAAATGGGCAATAAAAATGACAAATATATAGCAAGCCTTAATCTAATTATAGATAAACTAGCTGTATAAGCCTGTCCTAGGGTCCTAGAAACTATTGAAATCGTCAGAAAAAAAATTGAAATGTAGAGATGTCAGGTTATTGAAAGGAACTACTCTGGGACATCTCTCTCCTAGGAGGATTCGTTTTGCTGATGTGCTGGCCCCGCTTGTGTTATTAGCGACTTATCGAGTTTTCTGTTTCCTCAGAGGCGGAGCCATAACCCCAACTCACCTCTCAATTCTGGGCTGGACAGACACACATACTTCCACACGTAGACGTTTATATACAAGATACGTTATCCAGGATTACTTACCAACCAACTAACCAATAACCTATGGCAAATTACTTTAACATATATTAATGATTACCTGTGGGTCTTGGTTTATGGCGGTCTTAAATTATGGCAATTCTGCAAATAAAGAACAAGCACAGAAATCCCCACAATGTTTTTTCTTGATTTAAATTAATTTTGATCAACCTCCATTTTTTAAAATAGTTTTGATATGGATGAATATGTTGCAACTGTCACTGAAGGACCAATACTTCACACTACAGATTTTGTTGCCAACTTCACTCATTTTGTGTAGATGTGTCACTGCGTGTGACCAATAATGTGCGCAGGTAAGCTCAGGCACAGGTAAGCAGCTGGAGTAGTGGCTGATTGTTTATCTGCTGCACTCAATTATCGTGCTTTAAATTCCCATCCTCTTTTAGTACTTGTACCAGTTGTGCTTCTCAGGGAGCACCACAATCCCTCAGCAAAGACAGCACATTTCAATGAATATAACCAGCATTACATACAACTGTGCAACAAACTCTGTCATAGGTACACAGCTGTTCATTTAGCAGGGGAGAGGAAAAGCCGCTGTTTGTAATTCCCAAGGTCTCATGTACATGTCTCATCCGTGCTCTTCAGAGTACAGATGCTGGGAGCAGGGGTGCGGAAATCCAACGCCCGACTCGTCCGACACGGGTAAATTGACCATCGGACAAGCGTGTTTTTCTGGTTTCAGTTGTCCGCGGACAAGTGCAAGAGACAAGAGAAAAAAGAATTATATGTGCTGTGCAGGGCACATCTTTACCACTACTTTCAAATTTTAAACTTTTGGGTATGTACTTCGTGCGGAAACCGTCTACTTAAGCATGTTCTTCATGTCTCAAATTGGTCTTCAATATTGTTTACAAAATGACGGCTGATTTTTCAAAGGGGAAGCACTCTTACGGTCTTACATAAGTATTTTACCCTACTGTTTACACGCTTGGAGATGCTGTCATTTTTTTCATGCTGACATTACGATGTAATCTGATGATTTTTCATTATAATCAATAACTTTTATATATTACCAGTAACGGCGTACTGCACGATAACGTGCAGTGAATACACTTGACTTGAGCATTCCTAGTTTTCATCCTCTTTCTCTGTCTCTGTTAAGCATTCGTTTGCTCAGAGGTTGATGCGCTTGCTGCTTCCTGAGCAGCTCTTCTTTTCTCCACCCTAGCGGCTCACTGCTTCTCTTCTTTCGTTGGCATCTTTTTGCGTTAAAACTGACTCAGTTAGTTTTTGTGTTGCAATTACTTAGTATGTTTTCTTTAATTTTTCATTTAAGCTGGCACTTAAGTCTTCAATCTGCCACAAGAATGATTAGCGAAGGTGGTGGGGAATGAGAACGGTGCATATATGCATGCGCCGCGGTGCTGAGAGTTGATTCAACAATAAAATAAAATAAAAATGAAAAGAGTAATACAAATCATCACCCCGAAAGCGGATAGTACACGTCACGTAGTATATGTGTACCAAATTTCAAGTCAATAGGTGAAACAGTTTGCGAGCTACAGGTGATTTAAAATCCTGGACAGACAAATGAACAGCCACGGTAGCGTATTATAGAAGACGATTGATAAAATTCATTGTTTCTACATAAAAATGCGTTCATTTTACTTACAATGCAAATGTTTTCACCACATAACAAAGCTTGTTAGGCAGTTAATCTTTCCTGAAATTTGCGATTTCGCTTAGGTTGTGATACATTGAGGAGTTAAGAAATTTATTGCGTGACAACATCAATTTTGATGAGTTGTCTATGGATCGTTTTTGATTAGAGAATTTTTCATATAAAACAAGTTGGTTTCACGCTGTCAGTTTATTAAAAATAAAGAAGAAAACATTCTAACGGTTTCCAAATGTTATGAAATATCTATAAAAATCTTCACTTAGACGTGATTATTTTTTCTTCTTGTGAGAGATTATTCTCCAATATGAATTTAGTAAAGAGTTCTCTAAGAACCCGCCTGACTCAGGAAAACCTTCAAAACCAGATGCGCATTGTTGTTAATGGAAAACCTTTAGAAGAGTATGACCCACTACCAGCTGTGGAATTCTGGCTGTCATCTGGCAACAGGCACATCACTCATAAAAACCTGAAAAGTCATCAGCAATCCACTTCTGCAGGACCATCAGTCCAGGAACCATGCAGTTCAGCTCAAGCAGAAATGAACAGCATTCAGCCCATGCTGTCTGAGATGGTAAAGATTCTTGGGGCTGAAGAACATGGCAAAAAATGAATCAGGACAGTGTTCTGTTATGTAACTGTAATATGTGAAACAGAACTAGTGTTGCTATAATGAAGGCATTGTTTATTAGTGAGTTAAAATGATAAGAGAATCTTTTATATAATGTTCTAGAGTAAGGTGGCAAAATACTACTCCCTGAAAGAACTTTTTTCAGTTTTAAAATGGAAGGCAGTTTTGGTATCAATAAAAGAGATCAGAAAAAATAAACTATTTTTCACTTTTGTTATTTGTTTATGGGCAAGTGAATTTAACTGGCGGACAAGTGGATTTTCTAAGTTTACTTGTCCGTGGACAAGTAGAAAAAAAATTGATTTCCACACCCCTGGGGAGGGGTAAATGCCACTTTTAAATATCCTTCAGCAAAGACAGTACATCTCTACTGAGGAGTCAATCATCATTTAGTCACAGCTTCTTTTCAATTTTATGTGGTACTGTGTCATTATCAAAAACAATAAGATATTTAGGTATAAGGTTAACATCCTAAACATACATACAGTATGGTTCATTTTAGTTTAAATTATTTGTGTTTTGTGATTTAAAGTACAATAATACTGCTTCACATTTATTTTACACATAAGTTTGAAACATTTTTCTGTAAAATAAGTAACAAAACTTACGCATTTTTGCTGAAATTTCCATTAATGGACATTTTCAGTACAATTTCTGACTTGCATACAAAATCGGGTTACGAATTTCAGCAGGAATGGAGCTCATTTGTAACTCCAGGACTGCTTGTTATATACATTATAGCACAAAACTACACTCTACAAATGCAGAGGGAATGACAAAGAAATTTAGAATTTAATGAATGGTTAAAAACATTCTGCAGATGGTTATTTTACAAAATGATGGATCAGGCAGGTAATAAATAATATAAGGCAAACTAACAATCAATAAAACTTTAGAAAGCTGGCAAAACAATTCACAAACAAACATTTTAGCTGATAGTGTATGTCTTAATGTATATGTGAAATAATAAAATCTATTTATTTTTAAACGTTTCCAAGATAAAAAGAGCTTAGCTGGTCTCAGATCACTCCATTGTGAAATTTAACTTACCATTCTTCTGTTTAATTTGTACCTCTGGTGAGGCTAAATAATACTGATCACACAGCAACCTTGAGCTTTCATATGCATCTGTTAACAAAAAAGACAAAAATTAATCAATAATTGGTGAAACATATGAACAAAAGGGAAATGAACTCGACAGTAATAATTTGGACTTTGAAAAATAACACAATAAATATTTTTCAAAGGATGCAATTTATCTGTCAAATGATTGACTATAACAGAATAATGCCTAATTATTTTAAATATAAACATTAAACAGATATACACACATCGAATTAGGGAAGGATGCTAACAACCAAGAAGTTTGGTAAACATTTTATCTATGAATTACATCAATATCTTTTTAATGTCAAATGTCAACAACTCAAAATAGGCACAAATTTGAATGGTATACAGTGTAAACTTTAATAAGGTAGATAAGACCAATTTATGTAACAAAGTATGACAGGTCTTAGTATACTGTGCATATGTGACACTCACTTCCCATACACCAAATGCAAAGAAGTGACCCATGTAAGGAAGGACTATGCTTCAAACAATTGTCAATCCTTTACTGAAGGATTCTACATACTCTGAAACTGAAGGATGCTCCTAAACACTGCCAGAATGCAATTAAAACAGCACAGCTTCCATTACATTATGTTTATAGAATATGAAAATGCCAATTACACTATGAAAGAAAACTAAACCAATATCAAGAAAGAGAAAGCACTCATGTTTAAATTCAAAAAGCCACAACTGTGTTACTGCTCCAGGAGGAACAAAGAGATAGGACAAACTCTGCGGTTACAAATGCAATGTTTTAAAAGCTCATAGTTTTCTTTTTTACAAAATCTAAAATATTGCACAACTCTCTGAACTACCAGATTACCTACATGTCTAGCACAATAAGTGGCTCAGTTGGAAGTAACAGCATCAATACTTATAATGGTTAAAGCAGCAAGAGCTCACTGACATTGACAACTGTTATAAATGATGATAAACACTGCTTACTGCACTCACCACAATGTGCCCGGAATCTGAAAAAGTTCTGATCTCTTTTCTTAGGTTAAACACCCATGCTACATATCCAGATATCTCAGACTCACAAAAGTATGCTTTCTTTCTACTTTATTTGTTCACTGTTTGATAATAACCTCACTGGTGTTTTCTTGCCTGTATTACAAAAGGTATAACAACAAGCAGAACAGCACTTCCATTCATATATTCGGAGCATGCGAAATGAGGAGGACCAGAGAGAAATGGTTCCAAGGAGTCTGCCAGAGGTCATTTTGTTATTACTTGATGTAATTCAGTTGTGGATATGTTGAAATTGTGTTTTCTCCATAAAGCAAATTGTGGTTGGGAGTAAGAGTAGGAGGATCTAGGGCTTAGGTACAGTTTTCAACCTCAAATCAGCCACATGTTTAAATGTTTTTTTATTCACATCCCTGCAACCAATAAATTCCACTGTAATATATTTCCCATCACATACTTAGAAATTATTAATGAAACATATTAATTACAATAATAATTAATTTGGAATAAACCTGTTCCTGACTCACTCTCCCCATTCCAGTGTTGTGGTTTTACCACTAGAGTTGGAAGCTCTCTGTAGTCTCTTACCTGTGATGTTACTCTAGGTTTTGCACCTGTGGATTTCCTGATTTATCTGCAAAGTCTAATGCTTAAGTATACCATTAAGACACCGCTCTAAATAAAAACACTCCTGGTTAAACACTGGACACTTTTTAAAATCAATGACATTTAAATTCATGAACACAAGAATTGCACTAATTTTCAGTAGGAGGACTGCTTTACAAATCCGAAGTCATCAACAGCAACAGCATCACATTACAGCTAATAATTGTTATTGCATAATATTTGCAGAGCCACAATTTATTTATCCATTTTATATGGTAAGCCACTTAATAAATTTCTTGAAATGAAAATTCAAAATATTTTAATTTTGTATTTTTAATACTAGGGGGCTTTGCCCCCTGCTCGCTTCGCTCGCCAACCCCCATATTTGGTTTTCCGGATACACACTTTTAAGATTGTTTTTTCTTTGAATTGTTGCTATTTCATTAGTTTCACTTTTATTTCAGAACTTCTGTAAAAACAATATTTGTAATCTTGCGAGTCCCAATATGCTGAATCTTTTTAACACTAGAATTACCAGAGCCTACGAAAAAACTCGTAAATCCGTCCCACCTTAAATCGCGTCTTAAAGCCGTTTGCACATCTCCGCCAGAGTCTTTTGTCATCTAAATGTGATGATAAACAAAAGCTACTAGCAGCCAGCTATTCCATCCCCCCACCGACTTAGAATGAACTCCTAGCTCAAGCCTTGCCTTGATTTGATTACCTGGGATTGAAGTGGAGTTTTACAGTGGAAATAATTCGAGCGTTATTTGGAATACACGCATTTCATGTGTGTTCCATTTCTATAGTAGGCTGTGCAAACACATTTTTAAAACAGAAACGTTTTCCATATTCTAATAGTAAATGACAAAATGTAGGCATAAACTATATAACGTATGAAGCCTGAAGTCCATATATCAAAAAAAAAACTTTCACAAAAGGTACAAATAAGAGAACACGTGCGCTTTTCTTCAAAAATATAACTGCACAAAAAAAAAAGCCGCGTTAGCATGCCACATTGACAGTCTTACTGCAACTGCCGCGGTGGCGTAATGGTATCAGCTCCTGACTGGGGATCAGAGGGTGGCGAGTTCGATCCCGCACGGCTCCACTTCGAGAAGTAAACTGCCCTTATTCTTACAATTTTAGAATAACAACATAAATTTCATTTCAGTCTGTAACAGCCGGTGTAACTTATGATACTGGTAAAGGTTAGCTTTTTTTTTTTTTTTTTTTTAATTCACTTTTCATTCTCGCAGTTGATGCATACTAACGCCCCCCCCCCCCCCCAAAGGGTTCTGACACATAAACGCTGGCGAAGCTGCCTTCCTTCGTATCTCACCGTCACTTGATTTTCTTTTTATTCAGTGTTATTGAGTGTTCCTGCCAGTCCCCACATGTTGCTGTATGCTGTTTCTTTTGTACTCCAGGACATGCAGAGGAGAGAATGATTTCACATTATTTATGCTGTTTTCACATAAAGACTG
This sequence comes from Erpetoichthys calabaricus, assembly GCF_900747795.2. Classification (NCBI taxonomy): domain Eukaryota; kingdom Metazoa; phylum Chordata; class Cladistia; order Polypteriformes; family Polypteridae; genus Erpetoichthys; species Erpetoichthys calabaricus. The sequence goes on along the minus strand of NC_041406.2, from coordinate 62,656,607 downwards.
CAGTATACTCGTGACTGCATTCTCGTACCAATGCACTTTTTCCATCACCTTTTCCTGTAAGAAGCAATGTACTCACTTCTCTCTATGCTGTGGTTTCTATTACACACCTGAAAGAGACAATATATGTGAAAACTTCATCGCACTAATGCAATATTATTTGAAAACGAACAGCGTCAGATCAGGTGTGAAAATTCTGTTTTAATTCTGTAACGCCGCTGCAGGGTGGGGTTTGTTTTGTTTTGGACGTGCTCTGTCTCTTCGTATGTCAGAGGACTGGAACATCGCGAAGTGGGATCTAGCCTCATGTGGGGAGGCAAAATGGGGGGGTTGGGGGATAAAGGGGGGAGAGAAGGAGAGCAGGTTATATCTAATCTATTCTTATAATCCTTATAATTATAAATATCAATGCAGCAACAGGCTAACATGCAACAACTCCTGGGGAATCTTGAAACTAAGATTAAAACTGCCATATTACCAATTAAAACTATAAAATGACATTAAAAACTCAGAATCAATGTCTCCATGATGGGACAGTTAACTTTGTGAGCTGGAATGTTAAAGGCCTGAATCACGAATTAAAGAGAAAGAAAGTATGCTCTCACCTAACAGGCTTAAACGCTAAAATAGTATTTTTACAGGAGACCCACTTACTAACCAAGGATCAGTTCAGATTACAAAAAGACTGGAATGGCCAAATGTTCCATTCTAGCTTTATAAAGAAAACTAGAGGGGTGGGAATTCTCATACATAGAACAGTTCCATTTGTAGCATCAGAGGTAGTGTCGGACCCTGAAGGGAGATATGTGATGGTCACGGGCAACTTATATAACAGTAAAATGATTTTGATAAATGTTTATGCACCCAATGTTGATGATAAGGAATTCATGCAAAATCTATTTGCATCCATTCCCAATGTGAACACTCATAAAATTATAATGGCTGGGGACTTTAATTGTGTTTTAAATCCACTCTTAGATAGGACTCCTGTGACAGGGGGGACGACATCTAATACTGCAAAGATAATTACACAGTTTTTAAATGATCACAACTTATCAGACCCCTGGAGGTTTCTTAACCCAAACTCAAGAACATATTCGTTCTACTCACCAGTGCATTATAGCTACTCAAGAATTGATTATTTTTTTATAGATAATAATTTCCTGCCTACAATTAAATCATGCAAATATGACACAATTGTTATCTCTGACCATGGCCCTCTAGTCTTGGAGCTAAAATCAATAAGCCCCTCGTACTCACCTCGCAGATGGCGTCTTAACCCTCTTTTATTGGCAGACGAGAACTGCACAGAATTTATATCCAAACAAATCAGCTTCTTCCTAGAGACAAACACGTCTACAGAGGTTTCTGCAGGAACACTCTGGGAAACTCTAAAGGCCTTCTTAAGAGGCCAGATTATTTCATATCTTTCCCATAGAAATAAATTAGAAACCAAGAAAGTGTCAGAGCTAAGAAATGAAATTACTAGAATAGATGAAGAACAAGCCAGGCGTCCAAGTGAAGCTCTTCACAGGAAAAGGCAGGCCCTGCATACAGAACTTAACATCTTAACAACTAAAGAAACTGAACAACTTATTTATAAGTCTAGACAGCATTACTATGAACACGGAGAAAAAGCTAATAAGCTTTTAGCTCAACAAATTCATAAACAAGAAGTTCACAATGCAATACCAGTAATCACCAACAAGAATGAAGAAGAAATCATCGACCATAATAAAATAATGCACACATTTAGAGATTACTATAAGTCTTTATATTCCACTGAGCCCAAAGAAGACAACACGCAATCTAATGCATTTCTGGATAATTCACAAATACCACAAATAAATGCTTTAAGTGCTGAGGAACTAGATAAACCTCTAACGCTAACAGAATTACTAGACGCTATAAAGTCACTACAAAGCGGGAAATCATCAGGCCCTGATGGTTACCCCGTAGAGTTTTATAAGAAATTCTCCACTCAGCTAGCTCCACTCTTATTGGTAACATTTACAGAAGCTAAAGACCACCAAATACTACCTCAAACATTTCGACAAGCATTAATCACCGTCTTTCCTAAACAAAATAAGGACTTGTTACAATGTGCATCATATAGACCAATTTCACTCCTGAATAATGATGTTAAGATACTCTCAAAAATCCTAGCTAGAAGGATGGAGAAAGTGCTGCCCTCGGTAATATCACAAGATCAAACTGGATTTATTAAAGGCCGACATCTATCTTCAAATCTCCGACGCTTGTTTAATGTTATATATTCACCAGCAAAATCAAACACCCCAGAGATATTACTATCATTAGACGCAGAAAAGGCATTTGACATGATCGAATGGAATTACCTTTTCACTGCATTGGAGAAATTTGGGTTTGGCCCGAATATTTGTGCTTGGATTAAACTACTGTATACCAGTCCAGAAGCTTCAGTTTGTATTAATAAAATTTGCTCAGACTACTTTAAACTAGAACGTGGTACCAGACAAGGATGTCCCTTGTCGCCACTGTTGTTTGCAATCGCTATTGAACCACTGGCGGTTCACTGCCGAAATTCTCATCAGATAAAGGGGATTGTCAGAGAAGGACTGGAACAGAAAATTTCTCTATATGCAGACGATATGGTCTTATATATATCGGACCCAGAAAACACTGTCCCTGCTGTTTTAACAGCACTAACAGAATTTCAAAAGATATCTGGTCTTAGAATTAATCTGAATAAAAGTATACTCTTTCCAGTGAACTCACAAGCATATAATATTAAATTAGACACCCTACCTTTTACCATAGCAGATCAGTTTAAATACCTAGGGGTAAATATCACAAGTAAACATAAAGCTCTTTATCAACAAAATTTTGGCGTCTGTATGGAAAAAATTAAGCAAGACTTGCATAGATGGTCAACCCTTCATCTCACTCTAGCCGGAAGAATTAACATTGTTAAGATGAATATCCTTCCTAAACTTCTCTTTTTATTTCAAAACATTTCAATATATATCAATAAATCGTTTTTTAAACAGTTAGATTCAATAATAACCTCATTCATTTGGAACTCAAAACACCCACGTATCCGAAGAGCGACCCTACAAAGACTTCAGGCAGAAGGTGGCATGGCTTTACCTAATTTTCAGTTTTATTACTGGGCAGCAAACATACAAGCCATAAAAACCTGGACACAAATAAATGCACATACACAGGCTTGGTCTGCAATAGAAGTAAAATCCTGTAGTACTTCTTTATATTCCCTGCTCTGCTCTCCAATAAATGAAAGTTATCGCAAATATACTAATAACCCAATTGTGCTTTACTCACTCAGAATATGGAACCAAATTAGGAAGCATTTTAAGATGGAAAATCTTTTATCAGTGGCACCTCTGCAAGGGAACCACCTCTTTCAACCTTCGCAAGTATATCCAGTTTTTAATACCTGGAAAAGTTTTGGGATTAAAATGCTCAGAGATCTTTATATAGACAACATATTTACATCTTTTGAACAATTACATTCAAAATTTAACCTCCCAGCTACACATTTCTTTTACTATCTTCAAATTAGAAATTTTGTTAAACAGAAATTGCCCGATTTCCCCCACCTTGCACCCTCCACAATGCTGGAAAAAATACTGCTCAATTTCGAGGAAGCAAACACTATTTCCGCAATATATAAAATCTTATTAGAGTCCCTACCTTTCAAAGATCCAAGAGGACATTGGGAAGAAGATCTCTTAATCAATATATCAGAAAAGGAGTGGAAGGTAGCAAAGCAGAGAATTCACTCGAGTTCTATATGCGCAAAGCATAGAATTATTCAACTAAAAATTATATATCGAGCTCATCTGTCTCGCTTAAAACTGTCCAAAATGTTTCCAGGCCAGGATCCAACCTGCGAGCGCTGCAACCAAGCTCCTGCCTCACTGGGTCACATGTTCTGGGCCTGCACCAAACTAACATCATTTTGGACAAAAATTTTTAAGTGCCTCTCAGACAGCCTTAGTATCACAATCCCTCCTAACCCACTAACAGCTGTGTTTGGTGTCCTTCCAGATGGACTTGAATTGGAGAAGGACAAACAAACGGTGATTGCATTCACTACACTCTTGGCACGCAGACTTATTTTGTTAAATTGGAAGAATCCTAATTCTCCTCTTATAAGTCAGTGGGAAACTGATGTTTTATATTATTTGAAATTGGAAAAAATCAAATTTTCAGTTAGAGGATCTGTACAAAATTTTTTCAAAACTTGGCAGGATTTAATCAATATTATTTTAGAATAAGAGAATTAACTATTATTGCATTTAACTCCCTTCTCCATCTCTTATTTATATAGATATTTACTTCTCCCCTTCTTTTGTCTAATGTTGCCTTATTAAAAAGCTTAAAGAAATTTTCCTTTTGCTAAGCTCTCCTTCTCAGGGGTGGGGTTTGATTTGTTTTCAAATTTGTTGGGTTATAAATTGATCTGTTTGTATGGAATGATTACAATGAAAATTAATAAAATAAAAATATTAAAAAAAAAAAAAAAAAAAAAAAAAAAGAAAGTTTATTTTGCCACCCCTAATTTGAGAGTGATCTTTTTTTAAACCTCCCCTTGTCACTGTGAAAAAGTGCATTCAGTTTTTGCTCCATTGACACTGAAGCACAGTTTATTTTGTTGCCATCCTCTGATAACCCAAACCACAAAAATAAATAAATAAACAAAGCAAAACAGGTAAAGAACTGATGTAAGGTTTGTACATGGACAATGCTAGCAGCTGCTGTCAACTGAACACAATAGCTGGGCAACTGATGTGCTGTTGTAATATAGGAGAGGGGCTAGTGAGTGAGACATTTCCAAGAATACATAATCACGCCCAACCGTAAATCAACCCCTGCCCTCAACCATCACCATATTTAGCACATATCCAGTGTAGCAGGCAGTTACTGCTTAATACTCTTGGACTAGATCTAGTATCTTTATACCTGTTCTGATTATTTACAATGACATACATTAATTAATATTGTAACTTTGCTGACAAGTTGCATCAGTCTGAGGATGAGTCACCAATATCATTAGCTGGCATTCCACCATGCAAATGAGTAGCTTTAGAACCAGCTTCAGGGGAGCCTAGAAAAACAGAAAGCCCGCCAAAGTCACAAATGAATTCCAACTTATGTGGCAACTGTAAGCGGTAATTTTAAAGAGAATGAGCGACCTAAAAACAAATATTCCATTTGCACACAGCGGTGGCGAGCAATGTAGTGGCATGGCACTACATTAAAAATGTAGCCAGGCGAGCTCATGCCTATTTTTAACAGAAAACCACTCATATGCTGGCTACTTTCAAATTGCAGCAGCATTTGTTAAGCCGCTCTACCATCTCATTCATAAGACTGTCACATTTTTGGCATTAGGCTAAAATTACTAAATGTCTTAACAGCGGTTGACTTGGAGGGGAGGGGGCCCAAATAGTATGTAATGTCAAAGCTGTTAAATAGGTACTGCACAAGTACAGCAAGTAGTGTTACAGTATGCACAATATATTAGACATTACTATATAGTAGATAGATAGAAAGTAGACAATGTGAAAGCTTAGAATTAATTTTAATAATCATTAGTGCACATGTCAAACTTTAAAAACAAACAGTCTGATTCTCCAACTCTCTATTTTGAGACACACAGAGTTAGAGAAATGAGAAAAGCAAGGGAAAAATATTTTTGCAACTAGTTATTTTCACAATATCAAGTATTTCCAACTGTTGGGTAAAAAAATGAAAAGAATAATACAAAAATAGATAAGTAATAATATACAGTATAAATATAAGCAGGTTTAATTTTTCATCAGTTTGCAAACTGGGCACTTTTGTCAAGCTACCAATAAATTTTATCTGTACGTTCAGTAAAGACATGACCAACTATGTCACTGTATGATGTTTCTATTGCTTAACACTAGAATTACAAGAGCCTACGAAAAAACTCGTAGATCCGGCCCACCTTCAATCCCATCACACCAATCCACCAGCGTCTTTTGCCCTGTAAATGTGCCAATAAAGACAAGCAGCCTACTATTCCATCCCCCCACCGCTGCAGAACGTGCACAAAGTTCTCCCAGCTCATGCCTTGATTATCTGGGAGTGAAGTGCTGGAGTTTTAGAGTGGAAATAATAGATTGTTATTTGGAACACATGCATTTCATGTGTGTTCCGTTTCTACAATAATCTGTGTAAACACATTGTTTAAACAGAAACTTTTTTCATATTTTAGTAGTAAATGACAAAATGTTGGCATAAACTAGAGGTGGGCGGTATGACCAAAATTCTATATCATGGTATTTTTCTAAATTCTGCCGGTTTCACGGTATTAGACGGTATTTTTTTCCCCATGCATGAGTGGATGTTAACCACATTTTCCACTGCAATTACTGCAGTAGACTGGCTAAGAATAACCTATTAAGACTGTTATGAGAATTGTACATCGTACAAAAAGACATTTTAATGTGCACACAAGTATTAATCCAGGTTTGCATGGCCCCATAAAGTTTTCAAGGGGGTGGCACTAAAGAGAAGGAAGCACATCGCATGACAGATGCAGTCAAAATATAGAACCTTTAATTGAACAAATTTTGCAAAACCTTAAACTATGATTTTGACAACATATTTTCAACCATCCAAAGAGGCATTTAGACTTAGTAAAATATCCAGAGGTGTTTGTCAAAAGTTGGATTGCACTGAACACGTCTTAGAAAAGGAATAAATAGTAAATATTTTTTGTAAACCAACTACACTTTCTGTTAATGTTAACAATCTCTGTCCACTGACATGTTAAAGTGACTTTTTAACACTAGAATTACCAGAGCCTACGAAAAAACTCGTAAATCCGTCCCACCTTAAATCGCGTCTTAAAGCCGTTTGCACATCTCCGGCAGAGTCTTTTGTCATCTAAATGTGATGATAAACAAAAGCTACTAGCAGCCAGCTATTCCATCCCCCCACCGACTTAGAATGAACTCCTAGCTCATGCCTTGCCTTGATTTGATTATTTGGGATTGAAGTGGAGTTTTACAGTGGAAATAATTCGAGCGTTATTTGGAATACACGCATTTCATGTGTGTTCCGTTTCTACAGTATAGTAGGCTGTGCAAACACATTTTTAAAACAGAAACGTTTTTCATATTCTAATAGTAAATGACAAAATGTAGGCATAAACTATATAATGTATGAAGCCTGAAGTCCATATATCAAAGAAACACTTTCACAAAAGGTACAAATAAGAGAACACGTGCGCTTTTCTTCAAAAATATAACTGCACAAAAAAAAAAGCCGCGTTAGCATGCCGCATTGATACTCTTACTACTACTGCCGCGGTGGCGTAATGGTATCAGCTCCTGACTGGGGATCAGAGGGTGGCGAGTTCGATCCCGCACGGCTCCACTTCGAGAAGTAAACTGCTCTTATTCTTACAATTTTAGAATAACAACATAAATTTCATTTCAGTCTGTAACAGCCGGTGTAACTTATGATACTGATAAAGGTTAGCTTTTTTTTTAATTCACTTTTCATTCTCGCAGTCGATGCATACTAACGCCCCCCCCCCCCCCCCCCCCCCCCCAAAAGGGTTCTGACACATAAACGCTGGCGAAGCTGCCTTCCTTCGTATCTCACCGTCACTTGATTTTCTTTTTATTCAGTGTTATTGAGTGTTCCTGCCAGTCCCCACATGTTGCTGTATGCTGTTTCTTTTGTACTCCAGGACATACAGAGGAGAGAATGATTTCACATTATTTATGCTGTTTTCACATAAAGACTGCAGTATACTCGTGACTGCATTCTCGTACCAATGCACTTTTTCCATCACCTTTTCCTGTAAGAAGCAATGTACTCACTTCTCTCTATGCTGTGGTTTCTATTACACACCTGAAAGAGACAATATATGTGAAAACTTCATCGCACTAATGCAATATTATTTGAAAACGAACAGCTTCTGATCAGGTGTGAAAATTTTATGTTAGAAATTAGTGGAACACATTGAAGAAACTAATTCCAAACTGAAAAGGCTTGATGATCATATTAATGACGTTTCAGATCAGCTGGAAGACGTTAAGCAGGGACTCACGGCTCGAGTGGAAACAGCGGAACAACTGGCATCTAACGCCGATGAAAAAGCCACAGCTGCGAACTCGGAATGCAAAAAACTTGGAGACAGACTTGCAGCCCTGGAGGATGGGTGCAGAAGAAATAATATAAGAATTGAGGGTATACCTGAGAAACGAGAAAGCTCAAGCCCAGTGAAATTTGCAGTAGAATTACTGTCTAAAATAATTGGAGATGACTTTAAACTCGACATTGAGATAGCCACGGCTTATCGCACAAAGATACCAAGCGCCTTTAAACCTAGGTCTTTTATTGTCCGCTTCGAGCGACTAAGATGTAAGCTTGATGTGATGGCACTTCTCAGACACCAGCAAGAGATTATATTCGAAAATAATCTTATTCGTATTTTTCCCGACTTCTCACCATCAACAGCTGCAAAACGCAGATCCTACATCGACATTAAAAGGATGCTACGGAAAGCCGATATCAAATACAGCCTCTTGTATCCTGCCAAACTGAAAGTGGAAGTTCAAGATCGACATTATATTTTCTTCAGCAAAGAAGAAGCTGAAAAAGAACTAAAGAAGCTGTTTCCGACACTTTTTTGAAAGTTAATAAAGAGCCGTATTCTATCAAGGCACGGGAAGGACCTATGATCTGATCTCTGGATCCATGTTTAAAGAGACTGGTATTATAATTATACATCCCTTATTTTCTTTTTTTTTTATCTGGACTTTATATGTTATATGTTTATGTTTTAATCAGAGTTATACAGTTATAGACGTGAGTGTGAAAATGTGGAAGTGATTAAAGTAGGATTCGTTTTATTTTTTTTTATTTTACTATACCTTAAAGTAGACTGTTTAACTTCATACCCTTGGTTTATTGCTTGTTCTACTATTTATACAATTACCATTATACTATTACAGTAGGAATTACCAGGTTTATCCTAGACTAGTTTTTAAAATCATTCCAAGGGGTGGTTTTTTTTTCCCCTTTTTTTTTTTTTTTTTTTTTTAATCTTAATATCTTAACTTAAAAGCGCTGAAGATTATTTCAAGCTTAAATATTGTTAATGAGAACATTTTCGGCAGATAGTATTAAGAATTTAACTGCAAAAGATATCTCTGTTTTAATTCTGTAACGCCGCTTCAGGGTGGGGTTTGTTTTGTTTTGGACGTGCTCTGTCTCTTCGTATGTCAGAGGACTGGAACATCGCGAAGTGGGATCTAGCCTCATGTGGGGAGGCAAAATGGGGGGGGGGGGGGGGGGGGGGATAAAGGGGGGAGAGAAGGAGAGCAGGTTATATCTAATCTATTCTTGTAATTCTTATAATTATAAATATCAATGCAACAATAGGCTAAAATGCAATAACTCATGGGGAATCTTGAAACTAAGATTAAAACTGCCATATTACCAATTAAAACTATAAATGACATTAAAAACTCAGAATCAATGTCTCCATGATGGGACAGTTAACTTTGTCAGCTGGAATGTTAAAGGCCTGAATCACGAATTAAACAGAAAGAAAGTATGCTCTCACCTAACAGGCTTAAACGCTAAAATAGTATTTCTACAGGAGACCCACTTACTAACCAAGGATCAGTTCAGATTACAAAAAGACTGGAATGGCCAAATGTTCCATTCTAGCTTTATAAAGAAAACTAGAGGGGTGGGAATTCTCATACATAGAACAGTTCCATTTGTAGCATCAGAGGTAGTGTCGGACCCTGAAGGGAGATATGTGATGGTCATGGGCAACTTATATAACAGTAAAATGATTTTGATAAATGTTTATGCACCCAATGTTGATGATAAGGAATTCATGCAAAATCTATTTGCATCCATTCCCAATGTGAACACTCATAAAATTATAATGGCTGGGGACTTTAATTGTGTTTTAAATCCACTCTTAGATAGGACTCCTGTGACAGGGGGGACGACATCTAATACTGCAAAGATAATTACACAGTTTTTAAATGATCACAACTTATCAGACCCCTGGAGGTTTCTTAACCCAAACTCAAGAACATATTCGTTCTACTCACCAGTGCATTATAGCTACTCAAGAATTGATTATTTTTTTATAGATAATAATTTCCTGCCTACAATTAAATCATGCAAATATGACACAATTGTTATCTCTGACCATGCCCCTCTAGTCTTGGAGCTAAAATCATTAAGCCCCTCACACTCACCTCGCAGATGGCGTCTTAACCCTCTTTTATTGGCAGACGAGAACTGCACAGAATTTATATCCAAACAAATCAGCTTCTTCCTAGAGACAAACACCTCCACACAGGTTTCTGCAGGAACACTCTGGGAAACTCTAAAGGCCTTCTTAAGAGGCCAGATTATTTCATATCTTTCCCATAGAAATAAATTAGAAACCAAGAAAGTGTCAGAGCTAAGAAATGAAATTACTAGAATAGATGAAGAACAAGCCAGGCGTCCAAGTGAAGCTCTTCACAGGAAAAGGCAGGCCCTGCATACAGAACTTAACATCTTAACAACTAAAGAAACTGAACAACTTATTTATAAGTCTAGACAGCATTACTATGAACACGGAGAAAAAGCTAATAAGCTTTTAGCTCAACAAATTCATAAACAAGAAGTTCACAATGCAATACCAGTAATCACCAACAACAATGGAGAAGAAATCATCGACCATAATAAAATAATGCACACATTTAGAGATTACTATAAGTCTTTATATTCCACTGAGCCCAAAGAAGACAACACGCAATCTAATGCATTTCTAGATAATTCACAAATACCACAAATAGATGCTTTAAGTGCTGAGGAACGGGATAAACCTCTAACGCTAACAGAATTACTAGACGCTATAAAGTCACTACAAAGCGGGAAATCATCAGGCCCTGATGGTTACCCCGTAGAGTTTTATAAGAAATTCTCCACTCAGCTAGCTCCACTCTTATTGGCAACATTTACAGAAGCTAAAGACCACCAAATACTACCTCAAACATTTCGACAAGCATTAATTACAGTCTTTCCTAAACAAAATAAGGACTTGTTACAATGTGCATCATATAGACCAATTTCACTCCTGAATAATGATGTTAAGATACTCTCAAAAATCCTAGCTAGAAGGATGGAGAAAGTGCTGCCCTCGGTAATATCACAAGATCAAACTGGATTTATTAAAGGCCGACATCTATCTTCAAATCTCCGACGCTTGTTTAAAGTTATATATTCACCAGCAAAATCAAACACCCCAGAGATATTACTATCATTAGACGCAGAAAAGGCATTTGACATGATCGAATGGAATTACCTTTTCACTGCATTGGAGAAATTTGGGTTTGGCCCGAATATTTGTGCTTGGATCAAACTACTGTATACCAGTCCAGAAGCTTCAGTTTGTATTAATAACATTTGCTCAGACTACTTTAAACTAGAACGTGGTACCAGACAAGGATGTCCCTTGTCGCCACTGTTGTTTGCAATCGCTATTGAACCACTGGCGGTTCACTGCCAAAATTCTTATCAGATAAAGGGGATTGTCAGAGAAGGACTGGAACAGAAAATTTCTCTATATGCAGATGATATGGTCTTATATATATCGGACCCAGAAAACACTGTCCCTGTTGTTTTAACAGCACTAACAGAATTTCAAAAGATATCTGGTCTTAGAATTAATCTGAATAAAAGTATACTCTTTCCAGTGAATTCACAAGCATATAATATTAGATTAGACACCCTACCTTTTACCATAGCAGATCAGTTTAAATACCTAGGGGTAAATATCACAAGTAAACATAAAGCTCTTTATCAACAAAATTTTGGCGTCTGTATGGGAAAAAATTAAGCAAGACTTGCATAGATGGTCAACTCTTCATCTCACTCTAGCCGGAAGAATTAACATTGTTAAGATGAATATCCTTCCTAAACTTCTCTTTTTATTTCAAAACATTTCAATATATATCAATAAATCGTTTTTTAAACAGTTAGATTCAATAATAACCTCATTCATTTGGAACTCAAAACACCCACGTATCCGAAGAGCGACCCTACAAAGACCTCAGGCAGAAGGTGGCATGGCTTTACCTAATTTTCAGTTTTATTACTGGGCAGCAAACATACAAGCCATAAAAACCTGGACACAAATAAATGAACATACACAGGCTTGGTCCGCAATAGATGTAAAATCCTGTAGTACTTCTTTATATTCCCTGCTTTGCTCTCCAATAAATGAAAGTTATCGCAAATATACTAATAACCCAATTGTGCTTTACTCACTCAGAATATGGAACCAAATTAGGAAGCATTTTAAGATGGAAAATCTTTTATCAGTGGCACCTCTGCAAGAGAACCACCTCTTTCAACCTTCGCAAGTATATCCAGTTTTTAATACCTGGAAAAGTTTTGGGATTAAAATGCTCAGAGATCTTTATATAGACAACATATTTACATCTTTTGAACAATTACGTTCAAAATTTAACCTCCCAGCTACACATTTCTTTTACTATCTTCAAATTAGAAATTTTGTTAAACAGAAATTGCCCGATTTCCCCCACCTTGCACCCTCCACAATGCTGGAAAAAATACTGCTCAATTCCGAGGAAACAAACGCTATTTCCGCAATATATAAAATCTTATTAGAGTCCCTACCTTTCAAAGATCCAAGAGGACATTGGGAAGAAGATCTCTTAATCAATATATCAGAAAAGGAGTGGAAGGTAGCAAAGCAGAGAATTCACTCGAGTTCTATATGCGCAAAGCATAGAATTATTCAACTAAAAATTATATATCGAGCTCATCTGTCTCGTTTAAAACTGTCCAAAATGTTTCCAGGCCAGGATCCAACCTGCGAGCGCTGCAACCAAGCTCCTGCCTCACTGGGTCACATGTTCTGGGCCTGCACCAAACTAACATCATTTTGGACAAAAATTTTTAAGTGCCTCTCAGACAGCCTTAGTATCACAATCCCTCCTAACCCACTAACAGCTGTGTTTGGTGTCCTTCCAGATGGACTGGAATTGGAGAAGGACAAGCAAACGGTGATTGCATTCACTACACTCTTGGCACGCAGACTTATTTTGTTGAATTGGAAGAATCCTAATTCTCCTCTTATAAGTCAGTGGGAAACCGATGTTTTATATTATTTGAAATTGGAAAAAATCAAATTTTCAGTTAGAGGATCTGTACAAAATTTTTTCAAAACATGGCAGGATTTAATCAATATTATTTTAGAACAAGAGAATTAACTATTATTGCATTTAACTCCCTTCTCCATCTCTTATTTATATAGATATTTACTTCTCCCCTTCTTTTGTCTAATGTTGACTTATTAAAAAGCTTAAAGCAATTTTCCTTTAGCTAAGCTCTCCTTCTCAGGGGTGGGGTTTGATTTGTCTTCAAATTTGTTGGGTTATAAATTGATCTGTTTGTATGGAATGATTACAATGAAAATTAATAAAATAAAAATATTAAAAAAAAAAAGAATATGAAAAACGTTTCTGTTTTAAAAATGTGTTTGCACAGCCTACTATAGAAATGGAACACACATGAAATGCGTGTATTCCAAATAACGCTCGAATTATTTCCACTCTAAAACTCCACTTCAATCCCAGGTAATCAAATCAAGGCAAGGCATGAGCTAGGAGTTCATTCTAAGTCGGTGGGGGGATGGAATAGCTGGCTGCTAGTAGCTTTTGTTTATCATCACATTTAGATGACAAAAGACTCTGGCGGAGATGTGCAAACGGCTTTAAGACGCGATTTAAGGTGGGACGGATTTACGAGTTTTTTCGTAGGCTCTGGTAATTCTAGTGTTAAACAATTTTACCATCATTAAACTGCATAATATTTAAACTAATAAATAATAACAATAAAATACATAATAGTATTACTGATAGTTGCACCATTACTTCAAAGCTTCAAGTCCAGGTGCATCACCAGTATTCACCAAATTAAAATAAAATAAAACAAGTGCAACTTGGTGATGACATCTTACCAACTGTACCATCATTTAGGCAAACTGCATTAATATGGACCTTGCTTCAAGCTAAGCTATATACATAAATAATAAAAACTGCAACTTGCATTTATAATGCTGTTTGTGGTATAGCCCTATGGAAGCGCATTAGGGCCACTGTGAAGAAAAAAAAATATGGACACGGAAGAAAAAAACAAACTATATGTCGAGAATAAATTCGACATGTTGACTATGTCAAGATTAAAGTCGACATTTCCACTTTATTCTCATAGTTTATTTTATAATTAAAGTAGAATGTTGCAAACTAAACTTCATCCTAAAATCAATGTTTAATTTACTAGATTTTCTCAAACCCCGTCACAAGTTAATGCAGCACATCAAATACTTTGTTTTGAGTGTTCCCCGACCCAGTCGTTAATCACTACGCTTCTTAAACTGACTTCCTCTGCACTAAGAGCAGGCGCCTGCAGCAATCACCGCACAGAATCCATTCACTTCATGATATTCCTGCTCTCTACCAAAACCCCAGTTCCTACCTTTCCTTTTCTTTCTCCACATTCCCAATCACCACACGATAAACGTCTTTGTGAAATTAAAACTAGTTATTAACTTAGCCAACGGAGTGTTCAGAACTTTAAAAATATCTTCGTTATACATGTTTAATTATGCCATCCATTCAGAGTTGCGCCCATCTCTGAACGAGTCGCCAGCACAGGATGAATATAAGCAAAACATACACTAGCAAGTACAAAAACAAGTACAACTTGGCTTGCAGTATTATCCAGTAGTATAGAAACAGTATTTACACATCTGACCTTTTAAAACTAAAGTATCTCCAGGCGACGGACGTGACTCCTTTTTTTCAGCAAAAGTTCTTCTGTTCATCATGTTCAACTTTTAGTTCAGTTTCGGAATGCTCTCTGTCCATTTTCAACGCGCGGCATACCTATGCTACCGCCCACTATTTGGTGGTGTAGCAGTGAAAAAGAGCCCTAGTGCAACAAATCTGTGTTTAGCGGTGTAGCAGTGAAAAAGGTCCCCACTTGAACAGTTTCCCGCTGCGCCATGTTCCGAACGTCGTTTAGGCAATTTAAACCGGTGTTGCGGTATAAGAAAAATCCATATCATAAAAAAAATAAAAAACGGTTTTCGGTATGAACTGGTATACCGCCCAACACTAGCATAAACTATATAATGTTTGAAGCCTGAAGTCCACCGATCAAATAAACACTTCACGAAAGGTTCAAGGACGACACAACAGCTTCCGTGGAGAAGCGGTAAGATTTGCTGACTTGTAATGAAGAGTCCCCGGTTCGATCCTGACTCACTCCTGCATTTACTGTTTTGAGTAGTGAGCTACTCTTATTGTTAATATTATAAAGTAAACACATACATTTGGTTTGCGTCTGTAACAGACGGTGTACATTTATAGCACTTGTAAAAGTTAACTTTTTTTTTCACTTTTATTCTCTCAGTCACGATCACGATACATTCTACTGCCTCCCCACCCAGGGATCTGACACCGTTACGTTTTATCTGAAACTGGGAATAACTGTAGATGTGAGTGGTGTTTTGAGACAATGGAACTGGACATTCTCTGATATGGAGGGATAAAAGCTGACACACAAATGCTGGTGAATCTGCCTTCTTCATATCTCACCGTCACTTGATTTTTTTTTTTTATTCAGTATTACTGAGTGTTTCTGCTCACGCTGAATTAGTATGCACCTTATGGTCCATGAGGTCAAAAAACCCCCCCAAAAAACAGACATAGGTATATATGATATTTGGAATAACTCATTTTATAACCTGTATAGTACATTTCGGAAAACACTGTGGCACGGATGCAACATTATTCATATTCATTCACATAACATCTTGCGGTTGTAATCAGTGACCGTGTGTCCCAGAGAGAGATCTTAAAATGGCTGTGCACCGACGCTTCCCTTCCAACCTGATGGAGCTTGAGAGGTGCTGCAAAGAGGAATGGGCGAAACTGGCCAAGGATAGTTGTGCCAAGCTTGTGGCATCATATTCAAAAAGACTTGAGGCTGTAATTGCTGCCAAAGGTGCATCGACAAAGTATTGAGCAAACGCTGTGAATACTTATGTACATGTGCTTTCTCAGTTTTTTTATTTTTAATAAATTTGCAAAAACCTCAAGTAAACTTTTTTCACGTTGTCATTATGGGGTGTTGTGTGTAGAATTCTGAGGAAAAAAATGAATTTAATCCATTTTGGAATAAGGCTGTAACATAACAAAATGTGGAAAAAGTGATGCGCTGTGAATACTTTCTGGATGCACTGTATGTAAATACAATTAATCCGTTCTAGACCGTACAAACTGTATGTAAATATATATTTTTTTTAAAGATTTTTAAGCACAAAAATAGTTAATTATACCATAGAATGCACAATGTAATAGTAAACTAAATGTGAAAACATTGAATAACACTGAGAAAACCTTGAACAGAGAAAGCTAACATTGCAAGAGTTCACGCTATAGCCTTACGAACTGCTCACTGTAAACACTTTTTTTAATGAGTTTTAAGCACAGGGAAAAAAATGAACATTTGAAAAATCTGTAATTTATACAAAAACTAACCATAAACAACCAAGAAAACTAATCTTGCATGAGTCAAGTTCTGGCATGAAGGAAGTGAGGAGGAACTGGGTGGAGAGGAGATTACAGTTTTGAGGTAAAGTCTGTGATGATGCGGGTTCGCTGCATGCTCCCATCTCGCTTCCGGGAGCCCTTAAACCCGTCACTGTCGGTAATGTTACCGTTAAGCACGACAGTGAGGCACTACAATGGAGCATGGGGATAGTGCAAAAAGTGCCAAGTGCTTTTATTAAAATCAACAAAACAACAATCAAAAACAAAGTCCAAATGAAATAAAGTGCAGTGCTTTCAGAATCCTTCAATAAATAAATAATCCCATAAAAACAGAAGTGAAGTGGAGGTTAAAATCCAGTAGAAAAAAGTCTTCATTAAATACAACAAGGTTAAAACAATGCTGGAAGCAGTCTCTTTAAAACCAAGCCCGGTGCATTCTTTAACTGGTGACCCCCGCTGCCTTCTCAGCCTTACGTGGCCAGCCGTCCTTCTTCTGGTCACTCCAGCTCCTTGATCGCTCAGCTGGAGTGACTGCTTCTTTCTGCCCCACTGAGTGTCAGCCAAACACCCCTGCTTGGGCTCACTGTCTAGCTGCCTGCCTGCGAGCATGCGTTCACTTGCTTGCTCACACCGCTTCCTGATTACTTCCTCACTTCGCAACCTCCGTTTTTTTTTTCTGTTTCCTCCCTTTAGCCGTCTCGCGCTTCTATTTATGAAGAGGACGTGGCAGTTGTAGCGTGGCGATTATTTATTTAAAACTGGCCTCTTGACGTGAGCTATGGACCCGCTATACCACAAAGTCCCTCTGCGCGATGCACGTCTGACCAAGAACAATGTATTGTACAGGGAGAGACTGAACACATGAGCAAATCACCGGCGCGTACAAACCGGAAAGGAAATGAAATAGAGCACAAAGAGTTCACAGTGAATGCACAGGGAGAGACTGAACACATGCGGAAATTATCGGCGCGTACGAACTGGAAGGGAAACTGGCTTGTTCATCACCCGAGTGTGTGGTCATGAACAGATACAAATGTTTGATGAACTTTTTGGTCATAACCCGATTTGTACGTGGTCCGAGACGTTCGTGACCCGAGGTTCCACTGTATTACCTTTCACTTAATTCCTTTGTAACAGCCAATCTTAGAAAGTTAATACTTTAAGTTAAACTCATATTAGTGTTTGCTTAATTTGAATAGAATATTTTTTTTTCATAGCCATAGATTATGGTACAGCCTTTTACCCCCTGTAAGTTGACATGAAATAGAACCTTCTTAGCTATATCTGTAATACAGCGTGTTAATTAAGTCAGTTTTGGAATAGGTACATTGCTAGCATGGACTGAAAGACCCATTTGCTACATGTAAATGGGACATGCATACAGTTTTCTGTTTAGAAATGGTTCAACTGTATGAGCAAACTTAAAGAATCAAACGACATATAAACTTTAAACAGAACTTCTCTTTACTTTGCATTACCAACTTTTTCTCTATTTTTTACTTTGAATTTTTACTAAAGCTATTAAAAACAAAGAAATTTTGTCACTGGAATAATTTCAACGTGTCATACTTTTGCCAGAATCCCATGAAGCATACTAAAACTGCAGAACTTTGGTAATTTTGGGTAAACACAGCTAAATCCTTACAGCAAAGGTATCTTTTTTGCAGACTTCAACAAGGCACACATGATTCTCTCAATTAAAATGCTACTGAGAACTAATATTCAGTCACCCTTCCATTTTGCTTATTAAAAAAAATGAACCGACCAAAGTATTTAAATGCCTTTCAGACAGCCTTGTTGTCATAATCCCTCCTAACCCATTAACAGCTGTGTTTGGTGTACTCCCAGATGGGATTAAAGTGGAGAAGGACAAACAAACTATAACTGCCTTTACTTCACTATTGGCACACAGACTTATCTTGCTCAACTGGAAGAATCCTAACTCTCCCCTTTTAAGTCAGTGGGTAACTGATGTTATATATTATTTGAAATTGGAAAAAATAAAATTCTCACTTAGAGGATTTGTGCAGAACTTTTTCAAAACCTGGCAGGATCTAATCAATAACATTTTAGAATAAGCTTTTAAAGCACTGAGGAAGCAGATTCTCTCTTCATTTTCTTTTTTTTTTTCTTTTTCTTCTCCAATGATCTATATTCACTTATTAATGTATCTATTTACTTATCTTTACTAGGTTTAAGTTTTATTCTGCTGCCCATGCTCTCTTTCTCAGGGGTTGATTTGTTTTCAATCCTATTCTTGGAAAATTGATCAATTTGTATGGAATGTTGTGTGATTTCAATAAAATCAATAAAAAAAAAATTCATTAAAAAAAATAAAAACAATGAACCACAAAGCTCAGAAATGAGTATACTTCTTTCTTTCAGACAGAAGTATGGTTTCCTTAGGGGATATTCTACTGGGATAGATACACTTTAGGGGCAAATTCCCTCAACTCAAAATTTTCTATACCTATCACCAGTTTATTCATATAGTTTATCTGTCCCTATGTAACATTTCTCCATGTAAAATTTTGGCTATGTAAAGAAATTGCTTAAATACTAACTCTTCTATTTTAATTCACTTAGTTTTTAAGATTCAGATGCCTTAATTCTACAATAACGACACCAGTCTATCTGGGGCGTACACACACACACAAAGCCAATTTGGAATTGCCAATTCACCTAATATGCACTTTTTCTGGATGTGGATAAAACTGAAACACCCACAAAAAATTAATGCAATCGAAACTCAAGTCAACCCAGCACACTGGCTACTCATGCTGCTATGAACTGCTCCCTGAAATATCAAATGTGATGCCAAGACCCTCTAGTGAAGCCCAATGATTCTAGTAAAATAAATGCCTTCCCATCCACAAGGTCCTGAAAATTGTCTCTCATAATTTTACTAAAGTTGTGCAGGCTCTTTAAATCTCTTATACACAACCTGAAGGAATGAATCTTTAACCTTGAAGTAGGCTGGAAAACTGAACAGACCTCACAGCATGTCAAACAAATACCTTAATAAAGACCTGACACAGCAAATACTAGGCTTTGACTCTAAGAAATGCTCATAAGTGTTCCTAAACTGTATTTGCATAAACAATGCAAAGCAAATGCAGATACTTTATACATAAATAAAAAACTATCCGGTATGTGATTATAGCTTTTCAGAACAAATGATGCAAAACATAACAACCTGGTGATAGTTATGTTAAAAAAAAAAAAAAAAAAAAAGGCGGCATCACAGTGATACACACCATCACCTCTGATGTGATTTTTCTAGCCTTTCCACCTTGATGTGAAGAGAGAATTGTTACTATATTCCAAACCATATGAAAAAAGACCATAACCACCAAGCCAACATACTATATTTTATTTGTGTACTTTAAGGACTAATATTGTATTTATAATATTTCATTTTCAACTGGTTATTGAGAAGGGACAGCAAAGGGAGACAGCCTGCACTCTGTGCAATACTTAAATGATACACTTCCGGTTGTAGTAAGACAGCCTAAGGCTCAGATGATGGGAGGAGTTCTTCTAATACCTCTTGCGGTAGGATCCAGTGTTTGACTCAGTGACCCTGGGTTCATAGTAGGGTTGTATAAATAAATGATTTAACATTAATTGAAATCTGACATAAGATTTTCAAATCATAAAACCTTTAAATTTCTGTACTGCACTCCCAGTCCACAATGTTTTTTTTTTTTAAAATCTGCCCGAACAGACAGCACACATGCTATATAAGGAAATAAAACTCAATAACAAACGTGTACTGCCTACAGAGAATTTCAACTAGGAGCTGCCAAAAAACGTATTACATAATTAAAAATTCTGATGGTTTCAGTAGATACCAGTATATTGTATTTGTATATACTTTTAGATTGATAAAACATGGCCTTTCCTGTTCTCTGTCATTGTTTTAAAGTGCAGACTTTTAACACATGCCACCATAGGACATGTTGTCACTCCAATCCCCATACAATCAAAACAAATCATATTACATGTAATAGGCACTGTGGTGCAGTAGACAGCATTGCATTTCACTTCTACAAGCATATTTAATAAATGCCTTAATAAAAAGTCACAGGCATATTTAATAAACGTCTCCATAAAAACCAACCCCTTATCTGTAATCCAAAATGATGCACATTTGTCAGCATTGCTGTTTACCACTATTGTTAAAAAAAATGTAAGTGTGACTTGTACCAGATTTTGTTATAAAATCATTTTGTTGCTGAGCCCTTTTTTGTTTGTAAAGCTTTTCTTCAATACAGTAATCCCTCGCTATATCGCGCTTCGCCTTTCGCGGCTTCACTCTATCGCGGATTTTATATGTAAGCATATTTAAATACAGTGGTGTGAAAAACTATTTGCCCCCTTCCTGATTTCTTATTCTTTTGCACGTTTGTCACACAAAATGTTTCTGATCATCAAACACATTTAACTATTAGTCAAATATAACACAAGTAAACACAAAATGCAGTTTGTAAATGATGGTTTTTATTATTTAGGGAGAAAAAAAAATCCAAACCTACATGGCCCTGTGTGAAAAAGTAATTGCCCCCTGAACCTAATAACTGGTTGGGCCACCCTTAGCAGCAATAACTGCAATCAAGCGTTTGCGATAACTTGCAATGAGTCTTTTACAGCGCTCTGGAGGAATTTTGGCCCACTCATCTTTGCAAAATTGTTGTAATTCAGCTTTATTTGAGGGTTTTCTAGCATGAACCGCCTTTTTAAGGTCATGCCATAGCATCTCAATTGGATTCAGGTCAGGACTTTGACTAGGCCACTCCAAAGTCTTCATTTTGTTTTTCTTCAGCCATTCAGAGGTGGATTTGCTGGTGTGTTTTGGGTCATTGTCCTGTTGCAGCACCCAAGATCGCTTCAGCCTGAGTTGACGAACATATGGCCGGACATTCTCCTTCAGGATTTTTTGGTAGCCAGTAGAATTCATGGTTCCATCTATCACAGCAAGCCTTCCAGGTCCTGAAGCAGCAAAACAACCCCAGACCATCACACTACCACCACCATATTTTACTGTTGGTATGATGTTCTTTTTCTGAAATGCTGTGTTCCTTTTATGCCAGATGTAACGGGACATTTGCCTTCCAAAAAGTTCAACTTTTGACTCATCAGTCCACAAGGTATTTTCCCAAAAGTCTTGGCAATCATTGAGATGTTTCTTAGCAAAATTGAGACGAGCCCTAATGTTCTTTTTGCTTAACAGTGGTTTGCGTCTTGGAAATCTGCCATGCAGGCCGTTTTTGCCCAGTCTCTTTCTTATGGTGGAGTCGTGAACACTGACCTTAATTGAGGCAAGTGAGGCCTGCAGTTCTTTAGACGTTGTCCTGGGGTCTTTTGTGACCTCTCGGATGAGTCGTCTCTGCGCTCTTGGGGTAATTTTGGTCGGCCGGCCACTCCTGGGAAGGTTCACCACTGTTCCATGTTTTTGCCATTTGTGGATAATGGCTCTCAGTGTGGTTCGCTGGAGTCCCAAAGCTTTAGAAATGGCTTTATAACCTTTACCAGACTGATAGATCTCAATTACTTCTGTTCTCATTTGTTCCTGAATTTCTTTGGATCTTGGCATGATGTCTAGCTTTTGAGGTGCTTTTGGTCTACTTCTCTGTGTCAGGCAGCTCCTATTTAAATGATTTCTTGATTGAAACAGGTGTGGCAGTAATCAGGCCTGGGGGTGGCTACGGAAATTGAACTCAGGTGTGATACACCACAGTTAGGTTATTTTTTAACAAGGGGGCAATTACTTTTTCACACAGGGCCATGTAGGTTTGGATTTTTTTTCTCCCTAAATAATAAACACCATCATTTAAAAACTGCATTTTGTGTTTACTTGTGTTATATTTGACTAATGGTTAAATGTGTTTGATGATCAGAAACATTTTGTGTGACAAACATGCAAAAGAATAAGAAATCAGGAAGGGGGCAAATAGTTTTTCACACCACTGTATATATCGCGGATTTTTTGCTGGTTCGCGGATTTCTTGCTCAGTTCCTCAGCTTCCTCAGTTGGTTTGCCCAGTTGATTTCATACAAGGGACGCTATTGGCAGATGGCTGAGAAGCTACTCAACTTACTTTTCTCTCTCTCTCTTGCTCTGACATGCTCTGCTCCTGTCTGAGGGGGTGTGAGCAGGGGGGCTGTTCGCACACCTAGACGATAGGGACGCTCGTCTAAAAATACTTTCACGTTGCTCCCTTCTGTGCAGCTGCTTCGTGAAGTGACATGCTGCACGGTGCTTCGCATACTTAAAAGCTCGAAGGGCACGTATTGATTTTTGATTGTTTGTTTTTATCTGTCTCTCTCTTTCTCTGCTCCTGACGGAGGGGGTGTGAGCTGCTGCCTTCAACTGCTTTGTGCCGCGGTGCTTTGCATACTTAAAAGCCAAACAGCCCTATTGATTTGTTTGCTTTTCTCGCTCTGACATGCTCTGCTCCTGACGCGCACTCCTTTGAAGAGGAAGATATGTTTGCATTCTTTTAATGGTGAGACAGAACTGTCATCTCTGTCTTGTCATGGAGCACAGTTTAAACTTTTGAAAAAGAGACAAATGTTTGTTTGCAGTGTTTGAATAAAGTTCCTGTCTCTCTACAACTTCCTGTGTTTCTGTGCAAATCTGTGACCCAAGCATGACAATATAAAAATAACCATATAAACATATGGTTTCTACTTTGCGGATTTTCTTATTTCGCGGGGGGTTCTGGAACGCAACCCCCGCGATTGAGGAGGGATTACTGTAACTCATTCTCTGTGAGCAGTTTATATGGAAAGAAACATTATATATCATGTCGTCAACCCTCGTCTCTAGCTGTTCTAGGCGCAACGTCAGGTCTTGCAGAATCTGTCCCTCGCCGGTCTCGGGCTGCTCCGGACTGGAGACACACAGGGTGTCCAATAGGCTCAACTCCTCCTCGAGAGGGGCTCTGACCGTTATGTGACGTGGCCTAGGCAGCGGATACATATCAACCAGCGGCCCACTCATCTCAAGCTCCTCGCTGTACACTGCGCTTTCAACAGACATGCTTCTGTAAGAGTGCAAGGGAAATCGGACTACAAGGGAACGTAAAAATAAACGTGGCTCCTACCCGGCTCGCCAAAATCTGTAGCGGTCGGGTGCCGCTAAGATTCACACCGTCAAGATGACGGTGATTTATTTATTTTTTTATAGTGGATCCCAGGGACATTCCCAGCCTTGGCTCGACCCGCACACACTCACAAACAGAGACAAAAATACAGCACACTGGGGAATAACAACAATTAAAGAATGTAATGCAATTAAATCATATAAATGAAACCAATAATATCACCCCAGAACCCCTACGGCGATATTACATCAAACATATAAACACAAACAACTCCACACAGCAAAGTCCATGAAAACAACACCGGATGAAATGAAAGATGACGATAGTGAGTCCAGAGATCTGCACGCTGCAAGGGAATGAAAAACAGTCCTACCAGTAGCCACTGTAAGGGTGAAGATGGATGGATGGTTTAGGAGTGCTCCTTTTCTTGCGGGGAAGCCAATGAATCCACAATCAATCCTTGGGACACAGGTAGTCAGAAGACAATCCAGACCCCAACAACGAATATAATCCAGGACACAAAACTAATTACGGCTTAATCAACAGATGGCAGTCTCACAGGTAAACGGAACAAAAAATACAACAACAAAACACACTTTTTCTCCACTTGTTCTATGGTGATAATATTTGTATTAGTTCTACAAAAGTACTGTTAATAATAACAGATAATAAATAATAATAATAAACATTTATATAGCACTTTTACTCACTGATGTAACACTTGCATTCTTTCATCTGATTCTTTACATGCAGGAAGAATACATTTACAATATAATCACAAAATTATTATATTGGTGAAAAATTTGATATTTATATGAAATTCTGTAACACTATTTCATGGCTAACCTGTCTGTGGAAAGATATGAAATGAAGTTATGTTGTGATTGTAATCAATTCTTCATTAGTGAAACTGAACTAAACAGAAACAAAAAAAGGAAAACACTTTATATCCTCAGACAGTAAAATGTTTCACTTCAGTAATACATACCTTTTACCACTTCAACTACATCGCAGTTAGGATCAATACTTCCAATATGTTTTGGATGTGCTGGATTTCTGCTCCCTTCAAAGATAAGAGCTATAAACAAACAATTAAATTTTATGTTACTCACAAAAAAGTGCACAATTTAAATGCAACTAAACACAAAAGAAAAAGGAAGTAAAAAACTAAACCAATGAAAGAAAAAAGGTTCACCTTATCGTCTCTTGTAAAATAAATTTAAAGGGATGGGCAGATCGATACCAAAGTAATCGATACTTCATTGCCCAAACTGTACTCATTTGGTATTGAGTACCATTAAAATACATCAATTACTATTTTTTCCTGTAAGAAATGGTAGCAAAGTTCTTGAAAAGACATAGAATGTACTAATACACTTTCCACTCACATGTATTGAAATGAGCAGATGTACTGTGACATAAGAATGCCATATACCGAGGTCCCTTGCACAAGCACAGACTGTGTATGACAATGGCTGACCAAAAGCATAGCGTTGTGTGGTGCTACTTTTCACTTATGAAACTTAAAGCCCATTGTTAGCATTATGGCAGAGACATAATAGTGTAAACGATCACTGTTAGAGCCTGTTGTCACAGGTTCTGTACATGTCTTTTTTTTCTTCTAATTAAAATGCAGTGGACAGTATAACTAAGATTCATAACTAAGAAAGTTACATAGTCTAAAACTGTAAAATACTTAATAGCCATGCCTAATTTGAACATTAAAACTTTAAATGAAACTAGTTTTTCTTTTCAAAAAAGTAAGTATTCGAGTAAATGTAATTAAAAATATAAATTACTTTGCAACTCACCTCATTCTTTGTGAATCCAAGTTTTTATTTGACTTATTCCTTAAATATTACTGCTCATTATGTGTATCAACCAACTGATATCTTCTAAATACTGTATGCTAATGCAAATGTTAATACCACAAAGCAGTTGTCGCAAACCTGAAAAGGGGACTTTTTGTTTTATTTAAAAGTTATGTTGTAACAAAAGTAACTTTAAATAGAGTGTCTTTCTGAATGTATATGAATAATACTGGCATCCACTAATTCAAGTGATACTGCTAAGATGTTTGAATTTTTTTTTCAGTATTAATTTTAAGCAGCCTTTTTTCATTTACTGAATGTAAAACACAAGTGAATAATTTAGTATGTGCACATGTTCAGATAAATAAGGAAGTTTATGTAATGAGCATACCCTTGTTTATAAACATACACTAAAAGCCTATAAAATCTCCCAGAATTGTTATAAAACTAAGTGTTGCTAAAACTACAGTCTCTGCTGACAAGTGAGGTAAAGTGCTATTGCCAATGTTAGCCACATGTAACTAGGCTAGCAGCAGGATAAAACAAATATTAATTGCAATATCCTAGTAATGCACAAAAAATACAAAGGATTTTAAATCTGTTTATGTATAGAGAAACCATAAGAATCTCCAAACAGCCAAGGAAACGCAAAGTTTTGCCTCGCTTTTGAAAGCTTCAAATAAGTGAAGCTGAAAAAACATATCATGCAGTTTCAACATTTGGGCCAAAGATACATTCTGTCCCTCAGTTACCATCCTGGCTCCCACTTTACTCTGACTGGACAAAAACCCCAGGTCAACAATGGAAAAGACAAAGCATATGACATTAAATATACCAATCTTTAAATACAAGCCATTTTTATTTTCACTGTAAAAAATGTATATTAGTACTAGTATTGGTAAAATCAGAAGCAATTTTCCCCAATAAAATCTAAAATTGCTCATCAGCTAGTTGATATGGTAATAAAAATTTAAGAAGCAGCAGGTCATGTCAGGTCAGGTTGGGGAGCATGCACTGGTACAAGGTGTTGCTGCACCCACCACATGACGAAACAGCTCAGGATTCTTGTTGGCAACCCCCCAGGCGGACAAGCAGTCCAGTGCCACACTCCGGAAATCACCCACTATCTGCCGCTGCCTGGTGCTACATGGGCGTCCCTTTGGCCTGGTCCAGCCACTTGGGTCCTCAACAATGAAGATCCTGTGAGCTGGATCACCCTTGGGGAATCGCGCCATATGGCCATAGTGGCGTAACTGACGCTCCCTCACAATACAGGTAATGTGCCTCATTCTGGACTCCATGAGCAACCGCTCATTCGACACAAAGTCAAACCAGCGTCACCCAAGGATTCTCCGAAGACACACAGTACTGAAATGGTCCAGTCATCATCTCAGGTCACTGGATAGCATCCATGTATCACAACCATATAGCAAGACAGGACGCACCAGGACTCTAAAGACTTGAACCTTCATTCTTTTGCACAGATATTGGGAGCACCACACACTCCTTTCCGGTGACCTCATGACCCCCCGCATGCTCTCCCAATCCGTCTACTGATTTCATAGGAAGAGTCACCAGAGACATGAATGTCACTGCAGAGGTAAGTAAACCTCTTAACAAGGTCGACACTCTCTCCACAGACAGACAAACTGCTGATGGCTGTGCCTAAGAGGTCATTAAAGGCCTGGATCTTGCTTCTATCCAGGACACTCGCAAGCACAGACACTCAGACTCCTTGCTCAATCTCTCAAGAGCATCAATCAGAGCCTCCATCGACTCTGTTAAGATCACAGCATCGTCAGCAAAGTCAAGATCAGTGAATCTTTCTTCATCAACAGATTCCCCACAGCCACTGGACCCCACGACCTTGCCCAACACACAGTCCATGCAAGCACTGAACAGAGTAGGAGCAAGAACATGCCCCTGACGAACCCCAGAATCAACTGGGAAAAACACAGAGGTTCTGCCTCCTCTCTGCACAGCACTCACAGTACCAGTGTACAGGCTGGCCATGATATTCAGCAACTTTGAGGGGATCCCGCAAAGTCTCAGAATGTCTCACAGGGCAGCTCGATCAACTGTCGAATCCCTTACGAAAATCGACAAAGGCTGCAAAGAAACTGCAGATATTCGCGTTTGCACTCCATGAGAACCCTCAGTGCCAGGATGTGGTCAATGGTAGACTTCCCTAGGCATAAAACCAGACTGCTCTGGTCGCTGGTAGGAGAGCAAGTGATCACAGATCCTATTGAGGATGACCCTAGCAAGGACCTTACCCATCACTAAGAGCAGTGTTATCCCCCTGTAGCTACTGCAATCCAGGCAATCACCCTTCCCTTTCCAAACAGGGATGACAAGTCCCGTTTTCAAGTCAGTTGGGATGACACCAGTCTCCCAAATTGAAGCACAAATTGCTTGTAATGCCAGAAGGATAGCCTTACCACCAGCCTGGAGATGTTCATCCTGGATATCAAAGATCCCTACAGCCTTCCCTAACCTCAGCTGGTTCACCACATGTGCAATCTCAGTCAGACTGGGTTGCTCACAGCTAATTGGAGGATCAGAGTTAAGAAGTGTGGACCCAGAGATATCCAACATCCTAGCTGGAGGATCAGCTTTAAACAGCTGCTCAAAGTATCCAGCTCAGCAGGTCACAACTGCAGTGTCATCCATAAGGACCATTCCATCAGCTGCTCTGACGGCGACTCTCCGAAGAACAGATTTGGATGTGAGTAATGCTTCAATTCCTCTGGTACAGACCAGAGTTGCCATCAAGCAGTGCACTGCTACTCCTCTCAGTGATATCCAGAGTACCCTGAGAGATGAAACACTTCCTTCTTGGAACACCGGCAACACCACCACAACCCTTAGCAACCTTCAGGATCTTGTCACGGAAGGTCTCCCACATCACATTGGGATCAGCAGTTGCACCGAAATCCGTAAGTTCCTCACACAAACTGCATGGAAACTCGTCATAAGTAGCCTTATCTTGGAGTCTGGCCAGGTACAGCCTCATTTTCCTAGTATGGGATTACCTACTGGAACTAAGCTGAATCTTCAGATTAGCAACAACAAGTCTGTGGTCAAAATTCACAAACTGGGCACTTCTGTAGATTCTGCAGTTTTGTAAGAGCATCCAGCATCTGCCCACGAGGATGTGATTGATCTCCTTCACTGCACAACCAGTATAGGAGTACCAAGTCCAAAAATGTGGCTCAGGGCGCTGGAACCAGGATCTAGCGATTTGCAGCCCCTGACCTTTTGCAAAGTCAAGGAACATGGCGTCACTTTCACCACAGTCACCAGACCCATGGAGACCGAGACAATCCTTGTAGCCAGTCAGTGTCAGTGGTCGCACTGAAGTCACCCATGATCAGAGGAGTACCACCTCGCGGGCACCCATCAACCACCGAACAAAGTTGCGAATAAAATGTCTCCCTCACTGAGACATCACTCACTACAGTCGGAGCATACACTGAGACAACAGACAAGGCACCCAGAAAGTGCCGAAATCTGAGACTCATAATATGCTCATTGAAAGCAGTGACATCGGACACAATTGGAAGAAGCCGATCTGCTACAGCAACAGCTACTCCCTGAGTATGACAGCCATTAAAGCGACAGACCAATAAAAGGTGTGCCCACCTACAGAGATCTGGCCAGTCCCAGGTCTGCGCACCTCACAGAGTGCCAACACTGAAATGAGGAGTTACGCAGCTCCTCCGACAGCCAGAGAGACAAGATGTTCCACACGTCTACCTGGATGGGCTGCCTTAAATTTGGACCCAAATGCTGCCATGCAGCGGGCGACACCTCAGCACCACACCAGTTCTGATTCCCGACAGTCCTGACACTATTGGCTCTCCAACGGCTTTGACTCGTCCGGGGATGGGGCTCCCGAGGCCTTTCCACCATCCCCTTCATAATGCGAGCACTGCAGAGCTACTCCCCGGAGAGCAGAAATGAGTCCTGTCTGTCATCTCAGCGCTGTGTCAAGTTTTTTTACGGTGGCTGGAATGCCAATCCTGCCACCAACCCCTATGATTTCCCTGCAAGTTGGAGGACCGCTTGCAGGGCTGGATGCAGTTCAACATCAAACCCAGGACTTAGCACAAAGTGATAATTAGCAATTAAAAAATTGCTGACCAGGAGGATCCTATATTCTTCACAGCTGCAGATGGCAAATAAATACATTTGTATGTAGTACATAGCACTTTAAAATAACATTTTACACTTAACTAAAATATTATTAGTAAAATATACAATTGGAAAACTTGCATATCAACTTTAAAGACAATAATACAATATTCATACTTAGTTTTGCCTGTTGTCAACAGATCTTCAGTAGTTTAAGCTGTATATGACATAGGTCAAACAGCTGCATTTTGTTATGTCATTCCTTGGAGTGGGAAAAGATTTTGATTTCAAAACAGAAGAAATATTATCTTAAGATGTATAATTACAAGATACTGTATTGCTTTGCATCTCTTACTATGCTGGTTTATGAGCATGCGGATAGAAATTCGGCTCATGTAAAAGCGATCCAGGAAGTACTGGACGTTTTGGTTGGTGACTGGATCCACTCCAAAGGCTTCTTTATATTCAATCACACCCTGAGCCATGGTGGGCACCACATTGTTATGTCTGTTTCTGATGTTGATAAGAACCTCTGTAAAACTAAACGTGAAAAAAATATTACATTAGTATAACCACTTAACTAAATAGAAAATGAAAAATGTATTAAGACTTAAACATTATTATATGCAAATATCAAATAAAACCTGCAAAATCTGTAACATTTATTGTTTATATCTAAAATACCTTAGACATTCTAGTCAGCAATAAAAAGCAGCCTCTAAAACAGGATTAATAATTTATAGAAAATAAAAAAGTCTGAAACATTTGAAAATGCTGAAAGGTCTCATTACTAGCTGGAAAAATACTACTTAAGGTTGTTTAGTTACTTGCTTCACTCAAATAAAATTAATAATATTGTTTATTTGCTGTCTTGTACTAAAATGGAATTATAACATTACTGAATTAAAAATTGGACTAGCAATCATGGAAACATAGGGAGAGAGATTGAGAGATATCTACATATCTCTTCTACACGGTGGTGTGCTGGGGAGGCAGGCTCTATTGTAGGCATGGAGCTGGACAGTTTGACATCCGTGGCAGAGCGACGGGCGCTCACTAGGCTCCTATCAATTATGGAGAATCCACTGCATCCACTAAACAGTGTCATCTCCAGACAGAGGAGCAGCTTCAGCGACAGACTGCTGTCACTGTCCTGCTCCACTGACAGACTGAGGAGATTGTTCCTCCCCCAAACTATGCGACTCTTCAATTCCACCCAGGGGGGTAAACGTTTACATTATTCAAAGTTATTGTCTGTTTTTACCTACATTTTTATTAGTCTTTAATTTAATTTTTTTTTTTTTTGTATCAGTATGCTGCTGCTGGAGTATGTGAATTTCCCCTTGGGATTAATAAAGTATGTATGTATGTATGTATGTATGTATGTATCTATCTATCTATCTATCTATCTATCTATCTATCTATCTATCTATCTATCTATCTATCTATCTATCTATCTATCTATCTATCTATCTATCTATCTATCTATCTCCTTCCTGTTTCGCTGTCGCTGTGCATGCTGGGTGGTTGTTTCGCGTGTTTGCGAGTGTGCCTCTTGGTGGACGCGGTGCGGTGAGTGTGGTTTTTCTTTTTTCTTCTGATATTCTACATTCTTATTTCTATCTTTCTTTGGCGTAAACAGATAAAACTTGTTTTGTACTGAGTGGCTTAGGCCACGGCAGCCGCAATGGCTGCGAATCTTGAGCGTCTAAGCCGCCGCCATGGGATTAAACTTTTATCGGAGGAGTTTGTCCCTTTGGAGGCGGGGGTTTTGGCGGTAGGCGAAGTGATAGGCTGTGAAAATATCAAGTCAGCTTCACGAATGAGCGGGTCTATCGTTGTTTTTTTGAGCTCTGTGGATTTAGTTCCCATTGTGGTTGAGAAAGGGGTTGTTATAAATGGCTCCTTTGTACAGGTTTCCCCTTTAGCCGTCCCGTCACGCAGAGTGACAATTTCGAATGCGCCGCCATTTCTCAAGAACGAAATTTTAGCAAAAGAGTTGGAGCGGCATGGACGTTTAGTTTCAAAAATTCGACATATTCCTTTAGGCTGTAAATCGCCGGATTTAAAACATGTCCTGTCTTTTAGGAGACAAGTTTATATGATTTTAAACAGAATGGATGATGAATTAAATGTGGCTATGAAGTTTAGAGTGGAAGGTTTTGATTATGTGATTTTCGTCACTTCGAACGAAATGAAATGTTTTGGGTGCGGGAGTGAAGCCCATTTAATTAAACAGTGTCCTGAGAGACAACATGGGCACAAGAAAACTGACCATGCAGACAAAGAAAAAGAGGGGCAGGAAGTGGAAGGTCGTCAGGTAGTGGCTGATGGCGCGGAGGCGCAGGGTGTTAAGAATATAACTACCCTTAGATCTGAAAGGCTGGAGGATCAGGTGCCTCCCAGAGATGAGCCGAATGAAGGCGGTAACGAGACGGTAGGTCAAACAACAGCTGCAGCAGAAAGTGTGTGGGGAGACATTGACATGGACGAGGGAGGCAGCAATCAGCCTGAGGAAAAAAGTGAATTTAAACGCCCTGCTCAGAAAAGGCAAAGGTGAAAGAGAAGAGCGGGCGCGTAAGAAACTTGTTTTAAGTCAGGGCTCGGGGG
This sequence comes from Erpetoichthys calabaricus, assembly GCF_900747795.2. Taxonomy (NCBI): domain Eukaryota; kingdom Metazoa; phylum Chordata; class Cladistia; order Polypteriformes; family Polypteridae; genus Erpetoichthys; species Erpetoichthys calabaricus. Next base: position 62,624,294 of record NC_041406.2, on the reverse strand, counting down.
TCATTGGAGAGGATCCCGCCTATGGTCCTTGTCAGGAGGAAGTTCCCGTCTTCGCGGAGACGGCCGATGACGGTTCAATTGCGGGGAATGTCGGGGAAGAGACCGATGACGGTAATATCTCTGATGGGTCTGCTGCCTCGGAGCCCCCAGAATTAAAAGCCAGGGGGGGTTACAGCGCTCAGAGTGTAAAAGGTTTTTTGGTGAACACCGCAGGTAAAAAGGGGGTGGACGTGGCTGAGTTTTTCCCTGACATTGAGCTCTTTATATCGTCTGTCCGCGGGTTGAGGCGGGACAAAGCAGCCTCCGCGATGTTTGATGTTAAAGAGCTCGTGAGGCTCAAGAATTTAACAAGTAAACTGAGGAAACAGTCCAATTTAAACACCTCCTAATGGCTAAGCCCCCTGTTAAATCCACTCCACAGTATTTGTGGTGGTCCCTGTGTTTCATTGTGTGTTCATCTTTATATTCAGGTATCATGACAAGTGTACAAATAGGAACCCTTAATATTAATGGGGGGAGAAGTGCTGATAAGAGGGTCGCACTTTTTGATTTTATAAGACAAAAAGATTTGAATATCACCTTTCTACAAGAAACTCACATTGATGAGCAAAATCAGTGGGAGTGGAGCAGGGATTGGAAAGGGGACATTTTTTTTAGCAATGGGACAAATGTTAGTGCTGGAGTGGCCATTTTATTTCTTGGTGGGCTGCAAGTAGAAGTTTGCAGGACTGATGAGTTGGTGAAAGGGAGACTCTTGAAAGTGACAGTAAAACTTCAAGGCAGTGTTGTCACTTTTATTAACGTGTACGCCCCGAATGAGGGTGAGGAGAGGCTCCGGTTCTTTAACAAATTAAGAGATCTTTTATCAAAGTGTGACCCTGAGGAAGTGGTGGTGTTAGGAGGGGATTTTAATTGTACACTTGACTCAAGGATGGATAGAAACAATGGACTGGAACCGCACCCTCGCTCAGCGCGAGCTCTAGGAAAAATAATTAAGGACTTTGGGCTGGAAGATGTATGGAGGTCTAAAAATGGGGCCTGTCGGCAATACACGTGGGGGAGGACGAGTGGAAACACGATCTCAATGGCGAGACTCGATCTTTTTTACAGTTTTAAGCACCTGTTAGGTTTATTTAAAGTGTGCTCTATTGTGCCTACTGGTTTCTCCGACCACAGTCTGGTGTTTTGTTCACTTCTTTTTAACACGTACAGACCCCGTAGTCCATACTGGCATTTTAACACACTCCTCCTCAAAGATCAGAACTTTAAAGAGTTATTTGTTCATTTCTGGGGAGGTTGGAAGGCTATGAAGAAGGAGTTCACCAGCTTACAACAGTGGTGGGAGGTTGGGAAGAGTCACATCAGGGCTTTGTGTCAGGAGTATACCAGAAATGTCACCCAAGTATTGCAGTCAGAAATGGCAGCTCTGGAAAATCAAATAGCTGAGCTTCAACAACAACTAGAGGAGGGTCCAAATGAGCAGCTGCAGGCGAGCCTGACTACTGCTAAACTGGGGTTGGCCCACCTGCTTGAGACCAGGGCTCAGGGGGCTTTAGTGAGGGTCCGCTTTCAGCGGTTGACTGAGATGGATGCACCAACGCAGTACTTTTTTGGTTTGGAGAAGAAAAACTCGCAGAGTAAACTCTTACATTGCATAAGAACACCCGATGGCAGAGAGACACAAGAGCCAAGTGAAATAAGGCAGGTGGTCCGTGAATTTTATGAACTTTTGTTTGCTGCAGATGGAGATGGTGGCAGTGACGACCAACAGGTTTTTTTGCAGGACTTACCACAGCTTCCCAACACAGACGTGGCAGATCTAAATAGTGAAGTGACCTTCGCAGAACTCACCAAAGCCCTGGGACAGCTGAACACAGGGAAGGTCCCGGGAATCGATGGCATTCCAGTGGAATTTTACAAAGAGTTCTGGGATGTCATTGGTCTGGACTTGCTAGAAGTGTTTCGGTGGAGTTTCAAAAATGGTTTGTTACCACAAAGCTGCCGTAGAGCTGTGATCACGCTGCTGCCGAAGAAGGGAGACTTGTGTCTCATTAAGAACTGGCGGCCAGTGTCTCTCTTATGCGCAGACTATAAAGTTCTCTCTAAAGCCTTAGCCAACAGGATGGTCCAAGTTTTAGGGAGACTGGTGCATCCTGATCAGAATTACTGCGTGGCTGGCAGGTCCATTTTTAATAACATTTTTTTAATTCGAGACATTTTAGCTGCTGCAAAACTGTTTGGTTTTCGGACTGGTCTTATATTTCTTGACCAGGAAAAAGCTTTTGATAGGGTCAGTCACTCTTTTTTATGGAATACCATGAAGGCTTTTGGGTTTGGGGAATCTTTTATTAATTATATTCGATTGCTTTATAGTGACATTTCTGGTATAATCAAGGTCAACGGTGGTTTGTGCGCACCTTTCAGCGTCAGCAGAGGAGTCAGACAGGGCTGCTCTTTGTCCGGTATGTTGTATGCTCTGGCGTTGGAACCTTTCCTGGTGCACCTGAGGAAGGTGCTGACTGGTCTCACCATCCCCAACTGCAACATGGACCCTGTGAAAGTCACGGCTTATGCTGATGATCTCGCAGTTGTCATCTCAGGCCAAAAGGATTTGGACAAACTAACTGACTGTCTGCGGAATTACAGTAAAGCGTCATCGGCCAAAATTAACTGGAATAAAAGCAGTGCAGTGCTGGTTGGGAACTGGACAGGATGTAGTCCTCCTCGACTGGAAGGGGGTTTGCAGTGGACCACTGGGGGGTTTCCTGTACTTGGGAGTCCATCTCGGAGATGACCACTACATCCAAAAGAACTGGGAGGGTCTGTTGGACAAGGTTACAGCTCGGCTCGCTAAGTGGAAGTGGATACTCCCTCAGTTATCTTATAGAGGACGGATGCTGGTAATTAATAACCTGGTGACCTCCAGCCTGTGGCACAAATGTATTTGTCTGCAACCTCCACCTGTGCTTGTTCAGCAGATACAAGAAGCAATCATGGATTTCTTTTGGAATGGTACCCATTGGATACGGAAGGGCGTTGTATTCTTGCCGTTGGATGAAGGCGGACAAGGACTTATTGACATTACCAGCAGGATTGCTGCTTTCCGCCTTCAGACCATTCAGAAACTGCTGTACCCTGTTGAGCAGAGCCAGTGGATGAACTTGGCCGTACTTTTCTTTAAACAGGCCAGGCATATGGGACTTGGTAAAAGTTTACTGCTCTGCCATTTTGATAAGATCGGGACTTTACATGTGCCAGAGTTTTATAAAAGCCTTCTAGCAGCGTGGCAACTGCTGTTGATCAAAAAGGACTGTGATGACCTTTCCTCTTTTTGGGTCCTTAATGAACCGCTGCTCTACAATCCTGCTGTTGGCACTGCTACTGGACTTTCTGAAAACTTTATTCATCATTTCATAATACATAGAATAACCACAATAAAGGACATAATTGACTGGGAAAATTACACTTGGAAAAGTGCACAGGTGGTAGCAGAGGAGACAGGAGTGCACTCAGTACGCCTCATGGAGAAGTTTCTGTGTAAGATAAGATCATCACTGGACAGGGAATCCATGACACTCCTGCACAGAATGTTCACCTCACGATTGAAACCAAATGATGAAACACCTTTTCCAACGCTTACTGTATCTCCAGCTGTTGAACTGAGGGACAGTGAGACTGAAGTTTTAGCCTTACGTTCTCTTGAGGCGTTATCTCTGCCTACGGTGCCAGGGAAGCAGCTCTACAGGATCTGCGTGAAGGTGAACAACCTGGAACAGCTGAGGACACGAAGTCACGACACACCTTGGAGAGACAAACTCGGAGCCCCTCAAGGACTAAACCCCGCCTGGAGGTCGTTGTACAAGCCACCATTGGCCAGTAGGGTGGGAGACCTGCAGTGGAGGTTGGTGCATGGGATATTAGCAGTGAACTCCTTCTTATCGATTATATGTCCGGGGGTTTCTGATTGCTGTCCTTTTTGTGGTCTGAGGGAAACTGTGTTTCATGCTTTTATGTACTGTGAGAGACTCAAGACCCTCTTTAGTGTTATAGAAAGAATAGTAGAAGGGCTGGGGGTCCCGTATAATAGCATGGTGTTTGTGTTTGGGGTGAGAATTACAAGACAAACTAGAGAAAATATGAACTTAATTAATTTTATTATCGGGCAGGCAAAACTGTCAATATGGAAGACCCATAAAAACAAAATTACTGGGAGTGGGATTGAAGATGTTATTGTTTTTTTTAGAAAAGTGTGTGAAAGTAGAATATTAGTGGATTTTAATTTTTATAAGTCTACAAATAATTTAGCACAGTTTAAAGAAGTGTGGTGCATAAATAATGTACTTTGTAAATGTGATGAAGATTATTATTTACAATTTGTGCTCTGATTTTGGTGTTTTGTTTTTTTACTTATTTATAACTTTGGGATAATAAAGAAATATGAAGGATAAGTGGGATTGGAGGGTGGAAACAATGGGAGGGATTAGATAAATATATATATATAGATTTTATTCTAAAGAACAATTTGAGTATGTAATGTTTAGAAACTGAATATTCATAAATAGGAATGTGTGTATATGTTTTCTGTATGACTTAAGATTGAGTTTGGTTTACTGTTATGATTTATTTTCTGTGTTTATTAAATAAAGTTTGTTTTTAAAAATAAAAAAAAATATATCTATCTATCTATCTATCTATCTATCTATCTATCTATCTATCTATCTATCTATCTATCTATCTATCTATATTTACAAAGACATTAGAAGAATTTTATGAGCATGACAACAATGAAATAACTTACTCTGATAAAACCTTTTGATCTTCAGGATTCTTTTCCAGAAATTCTACCATTTCCATTAGACTCTGTGAGTACCTGTTACCAACAAAAAAAACATTTAAAACAACTATTGCACTGGCCGAAATGTTGGTACAAACATCAAAAAAGTATGTTTGCAATATTCAATTAAATTACTAAAGAGAGATTATGCTTTCATTGTATTCTATGAGTAAATGCATCTGTTTCTTTAAAAACACAAGAGTATGATCTTTAGTGTAGTTTCTACGTTTTAATATTAGGCCTCTTTTGTCTGTGACTCTGCCAAGAAAAACAAAAAACATTTTTAAGACCTTTTAAAGTTAAAGGAATACTCCACCCAAAAATGTTTTGTTTTTTTAATATGTTACTTACCCCTTGTACTTTGTAATGGTGGCCAAGCAAAAATCTAATTTTCTCATGCACAAAGAAGAGAAAAAAAATGTATGACATAATACTGCAGAAGCAAATAGTAACCAATGTTGTACAATGGCAAAAGATCTGAAAAACGTCAATTTGAAAAAGAAAAAAATCTCACATTATTAATGTGACATAATCCACGTGTCAGTTAATCCAGTCGTATACTGAAAACGTGCAAAACAAACATTTTTCCGATATACTGTTAAATACTGGAGTTACTTCTGGAATATTAAAGCCTCATTTGATTTGACTTTTTGAACTAAAGACAGGACTCTTGAGACGATAGATGTGTCTTCTATTCAAAAAGTGACTCAAATGAGGCTTTATTTTACATTTTATGTTGGCACCGAATACTCCAGAACCAACTATTTAACAATACTTTAGCAAAAAAGCATCCATTACTTGCCCTTGGACAAAACTAGTCACTATCTGGTCCAGTTCAATTTGATTCTTCTTTATGTTTTGTTCTCCATTAAAAAAGAAGATTATATTTTTTTCTTTGTACTTAAGTTGAATTTCTATGTAAGTCGGAACAGGTACATTACTTTAATAAATGTTATTGTTGACCGACTGTAACCAAGTGCTCTGTCAATAAATGATGGAGTTTCACCTCTTTCTGACCTTTTTATTATTTCTACTTTATTTTCAATGGTGATGGTTTTTCTCTTCTTTACTATAGCACCAGCACTTGCTTCAGATTTGTGTTACAGGGTGAAGACAAAAGGTTAAGATGAGCTCTTCTGTACAGCACTGTACACGTTATCACAGCAGGAAGGCACCAGTCATCAACACGTCTGATGTATAGGGTGGTCCAGATCTAATTATGCAATTTTCATCACGCTATAACTTATTCAGTTTATTACATACAAAATCACCAGAAAAATCGTGGACCATCGAGAAGTGTGCGAACTGACGACACAAAGAATCGTCTTCGCGCCTAACTGGAATCGTCCCCGCGTAAATCAAAGTTATCCAGACGATCTGGATCTGCAGAATTAAATCTGGACCACACTGTACTGACAAGAGACAACTTTCTGCTATGTGCGTAACAGTACAAGCAGGCTTGCTATTGAGAATGAATAGGGGCAGCAAGGGGCGGTTCATCATCATCCTTCTGCTGATACCAACATAGGAGAGACATCCCCACCCACAATTACAGCAGCGCAAGTGAGCAGAGAGCTGAGGAAACTTCGTGCCAGCAAAGCAGCAAGTCCAGATGGAGTATCGCCACGACTGCTGAAGGTCTGTGCATCAGAGCTGGGGGGTCCTCTACAGCGCATCTTCAACCTGAGCCTGGAACAGGGGAAAGTCCCGAGGCTTTGGAAAACATCTTGCATCACCCCAGTCCCAAAGGTATCACGTCCTGGTGAGCAGAATGACTTCCGGCCTGTCGCTCTAACATCACATGTGATGAAGACCATGGAGCGGCTGCTGCTTCACCACCTGAGGCCACAGGTCCAACACGCCCTCGACCCTCTGCAGTTCGCATACCAGGAGAAGGTGGGAGCGGAAGATGCCATCATCTATATGCTACATCGATCCCTCTCCCACTTGGACAGAGGCAGTGGCGCTGTAAGAATTTTGTTTCTAGACTTCTCTAGCGCCTTCAACACCATCCAACCTCTGCTCCTTAGGGACAAGCTGACAGAGATGGGAGTAGATTCATACCTGGTGGCATGGATCGTGGACTATCTTATAAACAGACCTCAGTATGTGCGTCTCGGGAATTGCAGATCTGACATTGTGGTCAGCAACACAGGAGCGCCGCAGGGGACTGTACTTTCTCCAGTCCTGTTCAGCCTATATACATCGGACTTCCAATATAACTCGGAGTCCTGCCACGTGCAAAAGTTTGCTGACGGCACTGCTATCGTGGGCTGCATCAGGAGTGGGCAGGAGGAGGAGTATAGAAACCTCATCAAGGACTTTGTTAAATGGTGCAACTTAAACCACCTACAACTGAACACCAGCAAAACCAAGGAACTGGTGGTGGATTTTAGGAGACCCAGGCCCCTCATGGACCCCGTGATCATCAGAGGTGACTGTGTGCAGAGGGTGCAGACCTATAAATACCTGGGAGTACAGCTGGACGATAAATTGGACTGGACTGCCAATACTGATTCTCTGTGCAAGAAAGGACAGAGCCGCCTGTACTTCCTTAGAAGACTGGCATCCTTCAACATCTGCAGTAAGATGCTGCAGATGTTCTATCAGATGGTTGTGGCAAGTGCCCTCTTCTACGCAGTGGTGCGCTGGGGAGGCAGCATTAAGAAGAAGGATGCCTCACGCCTGGACAAACTGGTGAGGAAGGCAGGCTCTATTGTTGGCATAGAGCTGGACGGTTTGACATCCGTAGCAGAGCAACGGGCACTCAGCAGGCTCCTATCAATTATGGAGAATCCACTACATCCATTAAACAGTGTCATCTCCAGACAGAGGAGCAGTTTCAGCGACAGACTGCTGTCACTGTCCTGCTCCACAGACAGACTGAGAAGATCATTCCTCCCCCAAACTATGCGACTCTTCAATTCCACCAGAGGGGGTAAACGTTGAACATTATTCAAGTTATTGTCTATTTTTTGCTGCTGGAGTATGTGAATTTCCTCCTGGGATTGATTGATTGATTGATTGATTGATTGATTGAGTGAGTGAGTGAGTGAGTGAGTGAGTGAGTGAGTGAGTGAGTGAGTCAGTCAGTCAGTCAGTCAGTCAGTCAGTCAGTCAGTCAGTCAGTCAGTCAGTCAGTCAGTCAGTCAGTCAGTCAGTCAGTCTGTCTGTCTGTCTGTCTGTCTGTCTATCTATCACCAGCCCACATCACAGTCACCTCCACTACCGTATGTGTCCGCCACACCACCGTCCCCATTCAACACGCAGCCATCTGAGGCACACTACAATGCTACCCCACGCCTCCCCGTTCACCCTCAATGGCCTCCGTTCAGCCACAACAGGGTCACCACTTGCAGCATTACCAGCCGCCCACCTAGAACGAACGGGGCAGCCGTGTGTGGTGGGCGGGCAGTGAAACCGCATGCTGCCGGGAGCCGCCCGACGGACATTACACTGCGCAAGCAGCAAAATCGACCCCCTCCAGCCTCTGTCCAGCCACCGCTTGCAGCCAATACTATCCACCTGCAGGGAGCGGCAGTTACTGAGGCGCATGCGTCGCAGCTCCGGCCCCGTTCGTATGTCGTAGGTCAGGTGTCCGTAACCTGGGGACTACCTGTATTCCTTTAAGGAAGCAGCCTACTTGCTTTTTTTTTTGAGAAAGCTGATTTGTTTTGCTCATTTGTACCCAGATTTGAACTTTAGGAAATGTCAGTACCTTCCAGCATAAACAAAGACAATGTACCTGCTTTACTGAACAGAAAAACAGGATCCAGCTATGCTAACACAATTACAAAGTTTCTCTAAAAATCAACTGGCAAGTAAACATGACAAATTAAGGATGAACTAAGAGAGTTTACCATTAGGACACTGAAATAATGGCTCCCAAAAATGGAGCTTTGAAGTCAAATGTGAATAGTAAAATATAAATCTGTCAGTTTAAGTAGTAAAAGCTATTTATGAGTATTACTAATGCCTTAAGCTATAGTTTAAATCAATTTTATAGCATATTGGAAAACAAAGTATCAGTTTCTAAAAAAACATGTAATATTTCTGTGCAATTCCAAACTTTTGAACAACAATTAATATTAATGACAACCAGGACCGGAGTTGGACACGCCTGGTATATATCAATTGGCCACGTGAAACTGTGTTCTAAAGTAAAGTTTTTTTTTAAAGTATATTTTAAAAATACTTTGTATTTTTTTTTTTTTTTACAGCTTAACCCAAATTTTAAAATGTACGGTACCTGCATTCTAGGACCACCCATTCCGCCTTCCCCCACAATTGCTTTGACATGATTGGGGGTTCATGGCTATTAACAGGGAAGACGTGAGTAGTGCCCCTTGGATGGCATGGTGTACCAGGGATGCTGCAGTAAGACAGGGGGTTTTGGAGTTGTCTGTTATTTGCTTCAGAACCATTTTGTTAATGGTACTGAGGTCCGAAAGCAGATATAGACACCAAACTCAAAATTGTAGTATCTGTCTAACACTACATGTGTGTGAGGCAGCTGACAGAGACTGTTTTCTCTGCAGTTGGCAGTGCTTTGGGCTCATTAAATTGGATAAAGTGTTGCCAAGTTGCCACTGAACCCAGGCGAGCCATGTGAAGCTGGGTTGTTAATAAAACTGTGCAGGCAAAGTAGTAAGTAGATCGCAGAGGTGTTATGGGAAATCCATGCAAAGGTGAGATTCAGATCTGGAGCAGTGTTTGCAACGTCAGTTCAATATAGGGAAACAGACAAGAGACCAGTATATCTGCAGCTTCACACAAGAAGGTCCATCTGCTCATTTAGAAATGATGATCACCCGACAGACATGTAATGTGATTTTTCTGTTACTATTGTCAAGGTCTCTATAGAGCAAAATAACAAGGGTACCGCAGAGTAAAACAAATCTCACAACAATGATTTGCTATTTTTCCTTCTTAAAACAACATGGATACACTGTACTGCAATTTTTGTTTAATCTCACAATGCAGATCAATACTTAATAACATTTCTGGCTAGAATAATGAATGTATCTGCTACGTTTTTGGGTATTTTCTATCATGTATGGATGCTGGGCTCTATACAGCCCTATTATAAGCTGCAAAAACAAAATAATTTTTTAAATTTATAAGACAAGTTTCACTTTAGAACAAAACTTTATGTGGCAAATTAATAAACAGCTTGATTGTGAAGAAACAACTTTGACTTGAAAAATACTGAACTTATCCTTCAACTATTCCAAATTGCCAATTAATAATTAACAAAAATAAAAATACAAAAAGAGAACAGAAATAAAATGGGCATACAAAGGTGTTAAGAAAATATATTGGATACCAAATTACACTTACCAGCTTTGAAGAAGCTGCAAAGATGGTGTACCAAGTAACTTGTCTGGAAGGAAGTTAATTTCCTTCATAATGTTAGCAAGCCTAACTGGAAGCTCCTGTCTTAAAAACACAAAGGATGTCTTCTCACAAGCATTAGCTGATCCTGGTAAAAAAAAAAAAACAGGGTGCATTATTAATCTTAAAGTACTACAAAATGTGCAACCGAACAGATTAAGTTACACTGTCGTGTTAGTGATGTCACAAACTGGGTCAAACTGTTACCTTATTGCTCCAGGGAATTTTTTAGAATTCCAGGCTAGTCAGATTCTGTATGCTCCCTTTCCAAAGTATGTCTATAACACAGTAGCTCTCCTCTAAAATCTTAGAGATGTGTATGTTAATTATATAAGGTTAAAAGTTACCAATGAATGTAACTGTGGTTGTGTGTGAGTGTCCCCAATGATGAACTGGCATCCTGTCTCAGGTTTGCTCCCAATGTTGCTCAATGATGCTCTGGCTTCATGCAAGCACAAAAGTGGAAGGTGTTTCAAAAACGGGTGGTGGAATTTTATGCCATGGTAAACCAAAAAAAAAAATTATAAAAAAAAATATCCATTTCAAGAAATATTTCAAATTGCATTTCTGCCTCACAACCTTTACAACTTAGGTTTAATTAAAGCACCCTGTTGTTTTATGTTTACAATTTGCATATACTCCCTGTATATGTGTGGCATTCTATTAACTGGCAATTCTAATTTGAGCCATTGTGTGTGAGTGGACCCTGTAATGACCTTGAGACCAGTGTATCTGCCATAGGCTGCAGTCCCATGTGACCCTAAACTAGGTCAAGTGAATTTAATAACATTGTTTATCTTCCAAAACTACTTAGTTCACTTGAACATTATCATGCATTTAAGAAATTTGATTAAGTGCTACTATAAACTTTAATAGATTCACCGTTTTATAAAGTACATTTCATAATAAACATCATTTTAAAATAATGAGAATCAACAGTAAAATGTGATCGGTAAGTGCTACAAAATGTAACAGAACAACATATACTTTGGAAAAACAGCATGACTTAATATGATTTTGTGTGCACATTATTCACACGTAGCACTCCCCACTCTCCTCCTTCACTAAGTAATTGAAAATTAGGTTGACTGGTGACTTCAAATAGGCCACAATACAAAAGTGCTCATGTGAAGACAATGTGATAGTACAGACCATCTGATAGGCTCCAGTTACCAGCCATCATGTGAAGTAATAAAAGGTACAGAAAATGGATGAGCTGAAGTATGTTCATGAAATAAAACTACATATCTGATTTTGGGGTATTTTACTTCCACTGGTTGTTTAGGGGTGATGCCTTACAGCTATAGAATTCTAAGTTCAAATCCCAGCCAAGAAACTGGAGTTTTCATTGTCTCCTAATACTGTACCTATGTGGGCATTCTCTGTGAACTCAAAGATTCTACATTGGTTAACTGATGTACCTAAACTGGAGTGCTCTCATCGTGCACAGTTGTACCAGCCTTGTATATGATCCTGCGGAGATGTGCCCCTGGTCCTCACACAACCGAATTAGACAAGGTAGGTACAGAAAACTGAAAGAAATGATTCACAACCATACAGATTTAAAAAAATTCTAATTAAATGCAGAAGATCTTTACAGTAGGGACACAACTGCTAGTAGTCCATTAGTCTGGGGTTTACTCAACTTCCAGCTGGACTACTATAGTGTTCAATTTTGATGTAATCTGGCATAGTTGAGAATGTAATTGGTAGGGATTTTTCATGATCAAGATGCAGCATAACATATAAAGGTAAGTGTAATTAAGCAAAATGAACCTTAACATTGAATATAAATATCTGATTCACTTTTTTTCTAAGACTGCTATTCATGTAGTGTACTTATTAAAAATGGTTATTTTCAACTATTTCTACCTTCACTTTGGTGGATAGGATTCTCATACTTTTGCCAAAAAAATTTAAATGTTACACCTTCCTTTGATTAATTGCAATTACTGTATATTCTGCTCTAATGTTACTTTTAAATTTAATTTTGAAAAGTTAGAACATAACATGGGGATATGCAGAATGGAGGGACTCTTAACTGGGACTTTTGTAGAGTGTGAGAGGTTTGAAATTTTCAATGTGGATATACTGAATGACTAGATAACAGTACCACGATTTCAAACTGCAAGTCTAATCTTGGTTAATAAAAATGTAACTACAGATAACATTAACTGAACGCTCAATAGACATTAAATGGAAAAACATTTCAGGTTTCACTAGTCAAAATGGAATTATAAATAAATGTAAAAATAATTCTCGCCAACCAAAATGTAATTATTGATACTTTTGATAGGAATTTTAATTAGTCAAAATATGACTACAGATAATATTAAGAATTGGCATGAATAATATAGGATGAGACAATTAATGTTAGATTGGTTTGTCGTATACTGAATGTGTAAATGGCTTCACCATTAAATATGTTGAATCAATATCATCTTAATATTTATGTTATGTTGTGCAGAAAGGAGATATACAAATGTGCCAGGATGAGCACATTTTTCATTATATTAGTCTGACTGACTACATAAAGTATGTTTTATATTCTAGCACTATACATGTACTACAAAAGCATAATTACAGAATTAATAAAACACAGGTAAACTGTGAAATACAACATATGGAACGGTTACAAAGAATTGTGATGTTAATCAAAAGAAAACAAAAAAATACAGAGCATCAACTGAAGGTCTTAACCTTACTACTCTTATGTATTTTACATATCTTAAATATCACAAGGAAGGGAGGAATGAAAATGTAGTTCAATTTATTGGTTTATAATGCTTTTTGAGAGAATGTGCTCTGCCAATGTTTGAATCCTGCATACAATCTTTAAATATACATATAAGTCATATTTCTCTCCATCAATCTGTGAAAAAGCCATATGCAGATCTGCATTACAAACGAGTAGTGCCAGCACCAGTCCTGCCAGAAACCTGCACTAGATAATCCTCCAAATGGACTCACATACATCAATCCAGTTTAGAACTGTCAATGAAGCTAAATGCAAGAGACTGCTGATGACAGTGCAATACAGTGCACAAGACTGTTGTATCCTACACTCTTAAAAATACTGGTTCCAAAATGGCATTTTACTGGGTGGTATGGTTCCTTGTTGAAACACTGAATGAGAAAGAATCATTTCATTCTGTGAAGGGTTTTTTGCATATGAAATTGGGTCTTTGAGCTTTGAATGGGTTCGTAAAATGTGGACAAAAGAGAACAGTAAGCAGAAATCTTTAATGTACTGTATAGTAGGCTACCTAGCAGGATGCTGACATAGCAAGAAAGACTGAATATGGCCTGTGTTAGGCAGACAGTTTTTTTTTTAAATCAGAAACTCATTGGTATTTCGTAAATTTATCATCACCTATTCTTAACTAATTATAGAACTTGTTATTGATCTAAATAAATAAAGGATCTTTCCCGAACCTTCATGTGGATGATCTTTTGGGAACCACTCTAGCACTTTTATTAAGAGTGTAAAGTCCAGACATAAAACCCTGAAAAGCACAGAAGATGACACTTTGTTTAATTTCATTTAGACAGACTAAGGAATAAGTTTAATTAGCGCAGTTGAGTATATTGCAAGATTCAGTGATGATAAAGTGTAAAATGTTTTAATGCAACAGGAAATACAGTCTACCTGACAAATGACATGTACAAACAAATATATATTTGGAACTTGTAAAATTGGGTTCACCAGTACACAAACTGGTAAAAACAAAGACATTGTGTATTCTTCCAACCCCTCATATCCAGTTTAATTAAGAAAAAAAAAACAAAGAATTCCAGCAAAATGACACCAGCACTACAGAGATATAAAATGAAGATTCACTTAAGTATCCTACCAAACCATCCCAATTAATTCGAATTAAAAATGTTAAGTCACTTCCTAAAAATATAGTTTCATCAGATATGCATATGTAAAGTGGTGAACAATAACGACTGAAAAATCTGCCAGATTGTACTCGGTGTTTCTTGTCTTGTTTATAAAATAAACTAAAGTTTAAATTTGCCCAGAGGGATCTTTTTTTTTTTAAGGGACGAATATCACGGCTGTTTCTGCATTTCACCCAATGGGCAAGCTCGCCACCTCACCATATGCAACCACAGGAAAACCTGCATTAATAAGTAAACTGCATAACAGTCATACTCTGGGACGTGCTTCATTTAACTATTATTTCTGTAATCAAATATTTATTGACGCTATTACGCGGAAAATTAAACCAGGTAATGTATATACTGACCACCCCCACCTCCCTCGACATCGGAATTGTGTACTTTTATCTAGAACACACAATTCGTTAGCCCTCTCAACAAGTCGGTTTTGATCCTTATAGTTACATTAAAAGATAAATGTAAATTCGTCACAATGTACGCAAATCCTCCTAACACGTGTATATCAAACGAAGAAAAAAATAAAACAAACTCATGCTTTACCGAAATCTAAGAACTGCTTCATGGATAGTGGTGATGGAGAATACTTGGAGAATTTTTCGACATGCCGTGGAATATTTGCCAAAATTACATTTTTCATTAAGAGACGTGCAAACTTCATGTTTCCTACACCCAGGCTCCTTTAAGGAGTCTTCGTTCTTCAAGCATGGGGTAAAAGACAGTCTAACTTTCAATTTCCACGTCTACTCAGTAAACAGACGAGTACTTTAATCTCTCCGTTTAAGTAAAACCCTTATCAAACTGTTAAAAAAACATATCCAGGCTGTGTCCTTTACGAACTCCGTCCAACTCTCCAAATAAGCTTCTGAAAATATTTTAAAACGCTGCTCTTGCTGAGCAACATGACTGACGGAATTGTAAGCCAATCATCTTAAACTTGACTCCTGCGTACCTTCTAAAATTGAAGTATCCACCAATCACCAATGAGGGAGGGAGCAAGCCCAAATGGCCTCCGGATGTTATTTTATATTCAGCGACTATTAGGAAAATAATTAAATAAATGCACAAAATTTCGCACATCCACAATTTGAGCGGTAAAATTACATTATGCGGATTTTTACATGTTGTCTGGAAAGAATATGACAAAAAAATAATTTTAACTAAAATTGTAAAGGTATGTCAGTTTCAGCTGTAGCTTTCAGTCGGGCATGTCAGTTTGTAATTCGACCTTTGGTCATTTATTAATTTTTTCCCACGTTCTGTGGTTGGTTGATTTGCATGTATTGCATTAGTTCTGTACACAGGTTTTCAATACTGAGTGTAGTAACTATCTTTTTATCTTTCAATAGCAAACTCCATCCAAATAAGAAGATCTGAATCATACAGTGACAAATATTATAATGAATTTTCAGGAACTGGAGCAGGCAAAGGAAAATTTTGTGACTTGCTCAGTGTCACATCATAAGCTGAATGTGGCAATAAAACTGCCAGCCCTGTGGACTGGTGCCTAATAACTTAGCTGCTAGGCCATCCTGGCTCTTTGCTAAGTCAATAATGCAGTGAATTGCCAGCCTGTGGCACAGTTAATGGTGTATAAATGAAGAGTTATGCTCATGTGTCATTCTGATTACTTTTTTGCTGAGTTTGCAGAATTCTTTGTGTTGGTAAAAAAAATCACATTTTCTTACCAACAGGCAGGCAAGCAATTCATTGTTTTGTGTACACAAACAAAAATGCTGCATTCGTTCAACCCATAGAAAAGACACAAAACTATTTCCAAAATAAAATGTCATCCATTTACTGCATATCTTGACCTAATGCAATTCGAAAATGTTGGAGTTAGAACCTATGGTAGGTGTAACAGAGAACATCCATCAACAGATTCATTTATTTTACCTTCTTAGTCTAATACAGAACAAGCATTAGAGAGTCTTGTCTCGTCTGCAGAGAGAGTCTATTGGAAGCCAGAGGCAGCATCAAGTACCAAGGAGAAACCAACCTTGAATAGAACGCCACTACATCTCAGGGCCACACTCATAACAAGCCATTTTAGAAACTCAGCTTAATCCCAGCATTCATGCCTTTAGGCTATAGATGAAACCAGTGTATGTGGAGAATAATTCATACACACACAGGGATAATGTACAAAGTCCATTGACAGTAACCTGGCTGGGATTCGAATTAACGTTTCCAGAACCATGTGGAGACAGTGTTAACAACAGTTGATTTATCATATTCTGTAATATTATAATACATTTATTATTTTCTATCAATTCAATTAGTTTAGCACAGAGAGCTTCACTCTACATGCCATATACTGTACTATGGTGTTCATTATTCAAGAGCATTGCCCTGTCATTTAAAAACCCAAATCACAATTTACTTAATTGCATGCACTGTTCTTATATCACTCTTATCTAGTTAAGTTTATTACCATTTAGTCATACAATAAAATTCTTACATGACTCTTCAGAACAGCTGACAATAAAAGAATGCCAACAAAAGACACACACCCACATTAAAAGGCATGCAACATACTGTATATACCATACCATTTTTTATGCCTACTTAATCCTGAGCAGGGTTTCAGGGGTAGCCTATCCCAGCAAACATAAGGCGCAAGGCAGGAACAATCCCCTAGACAGGGTGCCAGTCCATCAAAGCGAAACACACTCACACATACACACACACCCAGTAGGGCCAGTTTAGCATTAGTCCACCTAAATAACATGTCTTTGGACTGTGGGAAGAAACTGGAGTACCTGGGGGAAACCCACACAGGCAATAAAGTGTAAATGCCACACAGAAAGAACCCAGAATGCAAACCCTGGTCTGCTTACTAAGGCAGCAGTGCCACCACGGTGCCCTATATACACACACTGTTTGCCTTTCTAAGGCAGCGCATGTTCTACATATAATAAATAGAAGGCAACCTGATGCCAATAATATGCTGTGCCTCCTTTGTCCATCCTTTAGATTGCTTTACAATACTGAGCCAACAGAGGTACAATTCCATGATGTGATGCAAATGACCTTTGGTCATTTATTAATTTTTTCCCTTGTTCTGTGGATGGCTGAATTGCATGTATTGCATTAATTCTGTACAAAGGTTTTCCATACTGAGTGTAGTAACTATCTTTTTATCTTTCAATAGCAAACTCCATCCAAATAAGAAGATCTGAATCATACAGTGACAAAAATTATAATGAATTTTCAGCAACTGGAGCAGGCAAAGGAACATTTTGTGACTTGCTCAGTGTCACATCATAAGCTGAATGTGGCAATAAAACTGCCAGCCCTGTGGACTGGTGCCTAATAACTTAGCTGCTAGGCCATCCTGCGTCTTTGCTAAGTCAATAATGCAATGAATTGCCAGCCTGTGGCACAGTTAATGGTGTCTAAATGAAGAGTTATGCTCATGTGTCATTCTGATTACTTTTTTGCTGAGCTTGCAGAATTCTTTGTGTTGGTAAAAAAAAAATCACATTTTCTTACCAACAGGCAGGCAAGCAATTCATTGTTTTGTGTACACAAACAAAAATGCTGCATATTTTTCAAACCATAGAAAAAACACAAAACTATTTCCAAAATAAAATGTCATCCATTTACTGTATATCTTGGCCTAATGCTATTTGAAAATGCTGGAGTTAGAACCTATGGTAGGTGTAACAGAGAACATCCATCAACAGATTAATTTATTTTACCTTCTTAGTCTAATACAGAACAAGCTTTAGAGAGTCTTGTCTCGTCTGCAGAGAGAGTCTATTGGAAGCCAGAGGCAGCCTCAAGTACCAAGGAGAAACCAACCTTGAATAGAACGCCACTACATCTCAGGGCCACACTCATAGCAAGCCATTTTAGAAACTCAGCTTAATCCCAGCATTCATGCCTTTAGGCTATAGATGAAACCAGAGTATGTGGAGAATAATTCATGCACACACAGGGATAATGTACAAAGTCCACTGACAGTGACCTGGCTGGGATTCGAATTAACATTTCCAGAACCATGTGGAGACAGTGTTAACAACAGTCGATTTATCAAATTTTGTAATATTATAATGCATTTATTATTTTCTATCAATTCAATTAGTTTAGCACAGAGATCTTCACTCTAGATGCCATATACTATGTCGTTCATTATTCAAGAGCATTGCCCTGTCATTTAAAAACCCAAATCACAATGTACTCAATTGCATGCACTGTTCTTATATCACTCCTATCTAGTTAAGTTTATTACCGTTTACTCATACAATAAAATTCTTACATGACTATTCAGAACAGCTGACACAAAGAATACCAACAAAAGACACACACCCACGTTAAAAGGCATGCAACATATATACCATACCATTTTTTTATGCCTACTTAATCCTGAGCAGGGTTTCAGGGGTAGCCTATTCCAGTAAACATAAGGCACAAGGCAGGAACAATCCCCTAGACAGGGTGCCTTTTTTCATCAAAGCGAAACACACTCACACATACACACACACCTAGTAGGGCCAGTTTAGCAACAGTCCACCTAAGTAACATGTCTTTGGACTGTGGGAAGAAACTGAAGCACCTGGGGGAAACTCACACAGGCAATAAAGTGTAAATGTCACACAGAAAGAACCCAGAACTCAAACCCTGGTCTCCTTACTAAGGCAGCAGTGCCACCACGGTGCCCTACATACACACACTGTTTGCCTTTCTAAGGCAGTGTGTGTTCTACATATAATAAATAGAAGGCAACCTGATGCCAGTAATATGCTGTGCCTGCTTTGTCCACCTTTAGATTGCTTTACAATACTGAGCCAACAGAGGTGCAATTCCATGATGTGATGCAATCAGTGACAATGGGCTTTACTATACTTCTGTAGATATTTGTGAGAACAGGTGGAGAAATATTTTGTGTGAAAAGTCACTCCAAGAAATTGAAAGCTGCTCACCCTTTTAACTTGCATTCTGTCCTTGTAGATGGAAGCGTGGGCTGCCTCCAGCTCCTTGTTTTCTCTGATATTAAGAATCAGATTGTTAAACTGGTGCCATTAATTTGGAAAATAAACCTTCTCTGTAAGCTGTCTTCTCATTGTTAGTGATCAGGCCTATGTTGGTGGTGTCACCAACAATTTTAATGAAGGAACTAGAGCTATGTCTAGCCACAAAGTTAGAGGTGAACAAGGAGCATGGAAGAGGGCTCCGTACACTACCTGCAGTATATTCAAGGTCAGCATGGATGATGTGATGCTGTCAGCACTTTACATTAAGGTCTGTTGGCAAAGAAATCCAAAATGTTGTTGCGGAGGACTGACAGAGTGTTATTTTGAGGGGTTTCTTGGTTAGTTTTGCAGGTACAAATGCTAACTGTTACAAACAATTCTGCTGGGTGAAGACTCTAGGCACCTGTCTCCATTTATTTTTTGGAGTGCTTATCACCATTTAGATTTTATTCTGTAATTTCAAATTGTCTAACATCTATTCTGTGTGTTTATGTTTCTCATTTACCTCATATGTTTTTACTTTTGTATCCTTCTCCTCTGCCTCTTAAATTTCCCAAAGTAAAGTTGTTTCTGCTAAGTAAATTTCTGTGAAATTTGTTCTACTGTCTTGATGAAAGTCTATTGGTACATAACCTTTTAACCTCTGGAACTTGTTTTTTTTAAAACCTTTGCTTTTTCAACTATTTGTGACAAAGATTAATCAATCTCCCAAATCTAACATTGCTAAATAACAAATGTATTCTATTGGATTTAGATATGGTGACTAGGAAGGCCACTGAAGAACACCAAACTCATTGTCATGTTCATGAACCTAGTTTAAGATGGCTTTTGCTTTGTGACATGGTGCATTATCATGCTAGAAGTAGCCATTAGAAGATGGGTAAATTGTGGCCATGAAGGGATGTATTTGGTCACCAACAATACCCAAATAGGCTGTTGCATTTAAGCAATGATTGACTGATATTAATGGGCCCAAAGTGTGCAGAGAAAAAATTCCCCACATCACTAAACCACCACCACTAGCCTGGACTGTTCACACAAGACAGGTTGGGTGCATGGATTCCTGCTGCTGGCTCCAAATTCTAACCTGCCAAATGTGTCCTCAATCAGTAATCAAGATTCATCAGACCAGGCTACATTTTTCTAGTCTTCAGCTGTCCAGTTTTGTCAAGCCTGTATCCATTGCAGTCTCATTTTTCTCTTCTGACCTGGTCTTCTGCTGCTGTAGCCCACCTCGTTTCAACATTTTATGCCTTCTGAGACACTTTTTTGCTCATCCCAGTTGTACAGAATGGTTATCTGAGTTTTAGCCTTTCTGTTGCCTCAAACCAGTCTGGCCATTCTCCTCTGACCTCTCTCATCATCAACAAGATGTTTCAGTATAAAGATCTGCCACTCACTGGATGTTTTTTGTTGTTGCAAACTTTTGAGTAAACTCTAGAGACTGTTTTGCATTAAAATCCCAGCCAATCAGCAGTTACATAAATACTCAAACCAGCTTCTGTGGCACCAACAATTGTGCCATGGTCCAAATCACTCCCTTCTGTTATTTGACATGAACATTAACTAAAGCTTCTGACCTGTATCAGCATGATTGTATCCACAGCATTGCTGCCACATGATTGACTAATTAGATTAATTGCATGGATAAGTAGGTGTACAAGTGATCCTAATAATTTTGACTGAGTGTACAATATACTGTATATTGTGATTATAGCCAATCCGATCTGACCATCCTGGACCAAACTTGAAGACCTGCGGTTGATCCTTTCAAATGAAATGCAAAACGAGAAAATGTTCTTTATACTAATGCTTCAGTCAAAACAGCATTTATATATCATTACAATTATACAACATCACAAGTACTGAAAAAGAATTTTAATGCACTGAAGGTCTGAGTGCCTTGATAACTACTAATACAGTACCTGGAACTTGGGCACCATCTAGTGGTTACTTTAAAAATAGAAAAGAGAAATGGACCACGGGATTATTTCACATTGCTGAAATTTGATTTTCAAGACATTTAAGGTAAAAAATATTCCCTCTGAACACTGGCTATTCATTTAACTGTTTCAGTTTGATCTTAAAAAAATTCACTTTCATATGTGTATATGCATATTAAGAAATGAAAGATAGATAGAGTGTTATTTGTCCCCAGGCAGAAATTTGGCATTTTAAAGAAACTCTTAAATAAATAAATAAATAAATATATACACTTTGGTATGAACACACACTACTGTACAACAAGTATAAAGCAAGAAAATTAAAAAGAAAGAAAACTTCTGATTTGGCTGTTACAATCACAGTGAGGCATTATACATTTGTATTGCTTCTGGCATAAAGGAGCCCCAGTAGTGTTTCCTGTCACACTTCTGCTGAATGATTCCTTGGCTGAAAGTCTTCACTGTCAGTGTGTCAGGGAGGGAATGTGCAGCATTGTTCATAAAGGCACTCAGTTTTATTTTAATCCTCTCCTTTGCTACTACCATCAGGGAGTCCAGAGTGCATCCTATAACTTGTCTTAGATAGATAGATAGATAGATAGATAGATAGATAGATAGATAGATAGATAGATAGATAGATAGATAGATAGATAGATAGATAGATAGATAGATAGATAGATAGATAGATAGATAGATAGATACTTTATTAATCCCAATGGGAAATTCACATTCTTCAGCAGCAGCATACTGATACAATAAATAATATTAAAGAATGATAATAATGCAGGTGAAAAACAGACAATAACTATGTATAATGTTAAATGTTAACGTTTACCCCCCCGGATGGAATTAAACAGTCGCATAGTTTGGGGGAGGAACGATCTCCTCAATCTGTCAGTGGAGCAGGACAGTGACAGCAGTCTGTCGCTGAAACTGCTCTTCTGTCTGGAGATGATACTATTAAGTGGATGCAGTGGATTCTCCATAATTGATAGGAGCCTGCTGAGCGCCCTTCGCTCTGCCACAGATGTTAAACTGTCCAGCTCCATGCCAACAATAGAGCTTGCCTTCCTCACCAGTTTGTCCAGACGTGAGGCGTCTTTCTTCTTAATGCTGCCTCCCCAGCACACCACCGCGTAGAAGAGGGCGCTCGCCACAACTGTTTGATAGAACATCTGCAGCATCTTATTGCAGATGTTGAAGGATGCCAGCCTTCTAAGGTAGTATAACCGGCTCTGTCCTTTCTTGCACAGCGCATCAGTATTGGCAGTCCAGTCTAATTTATCATCCAGCTGCACTCCCAAATATTTATAGGTCTGCACCATCTGCACACAGTCACCTTTGATGATCACTGGGTCTATGAGGGGTCTGGGCCTCCTAAAATCCACCACCAGCTCTTTGGTTTTGCTGGTGTTCAGGTGTAGGTGGTTTGAGTCACACCATTTAACAAAGTCATTGATTAGGTCCCTATACTGCTCCTCCAGCCCATTCCTGATGCAGCCCACGATAGCAGTGTCATCAGCGAACTTTTGCACATGGCAGGACTCCGAGTTGTATTGGAAGTCCGATGTATATAGGCTGAACAGGACCGGAGAAAGTACAGTCCCCTGTGGCGCTCCTGTGTTGCTGACCACAATGTCAGACGTGCAGTTCCCAAGACGCACATACTGAGGTCTGTCTTTAAGATAGTCCACGATCCATGCCACTAGGTATGAATATAATCCCATCTCTGTCAGCTTGTCCCTAAGGAGCAGAGGTTGGCTGTTGATTGAAGTGATGTTACCAGCCCAGCACACCACAGCGTAGTAAATCGTACTTGGCCACATTAAAGGAATCTGTGTTCTGAGACCAGTCCAACCTGTAATGTGGACGCCGAAGTACTTGTTATAGTGGGCCACCTCTACATCCACACCATGAATAATGATTGGACACAGAGGATCTTTGGTGTGGTGAAATTCAATAATAAGTTACTGGTTTTGCTGATGTTAAGATGCAGACAATTGTCTTTGCACCAAGAAATAAACTTCTCCACAAATCCTATCCTCTGTCTCATCTCCTTTATCAATACACCCCATAAGTGGAAAATCATGAGAGATTTTCTGAATGTGACATGACCTAGTGTTTTATTTGTAGTCAGAGGTGTAGAGAGTGAAGAGCAAAGGAGACAGGACTGTTCCATGTAGTGGCTCCTCCACCTGCATTTCTCTGAGTTTACCCCTTAACAGGAAGGGTGGTTGGCATTAAAGGCACTGGAGAAATCATAAAACATAATCCTCACTGTTTTGCTAGGTTTGTCCAGGTGAAAATAAGCCTTGTGGAGCAGACAGATAATTGTATTCTCCACTCCAGTCTTTATGCAATAGGCAAACTGCAGTAGGTCCTGGTGGTCTACCACAAGAGAACTCATATAGTTCAGGACCTCAAAGGTCTTCATGATGTGAGACATAAGTGACATTGGTCTGTAGTCATTAGGTGAAGATGCACCTGCTTACTTTGGAGCAGGAACAATGCAAGATATTTTCCACAGCAGTGGCATTTTCTGAAGCCTTGAAAACAGACTGAACAGGAGCCAGAGGACACCATTGTCCTTAAGAACTTGAAGACTGACCCCATCTGGTCCCGCAGCTTTTCCTGTGCGTAGCTTCCTCAGTTTTCACCTTACTTGGTCTTCAGTTATGGACAGTCCACACTGATGCAATGTTTAATATGCTGCTGGAATAAGCAGATTTAGATAATGACTGAATAAATGAACATGGAATCGACATAGCACTGTTCTCTTTTCTCTAACAAAGACTTGCTTTTTTAGTGTTTAATGCCACTAAACATAGTTTCATATAAAAACAAAACACACTTGTAGTCCATTGTGACCTTATGGATTCTTACTCATTGTTTTGCAGTGATATTTTCTGTGCCACACTAGGATGGTGACAGTGTGCCTGGGCAGGTTCATCATTTTATACTATTATGAAATTTTTCCAGTCTGCAAGGGGATAAAGATGCCATGTAATACTCAGGGTGCCATACTGTATATCCTTGAGCTGGCCCTGGTTCCTCGCACTGCGACTACTGCTGAAGCTGCTCATTTGAATAAACATCTGCTTGCTCAGACTACTGTCACTTTTGGATGTGGTACTGCTGCTGTGCTTATTTATTATGTACCCCTTCTAGCGTCAGTGATGTTACACAGCTCCGCCTCCGAGTGCTCAAATGTTACTGCAGTCACTTCCTTGCAAGACACACAAACTCTTTAAAGCACCAAATTTCTCTTCTTTTCTGATGCACCCAAAGTACTGTACTATTTCAGACAGCTGGGCTAGCTGTTTGCCAGTGTAGGATAGAGTCCTACAGTGTAGGATAGAGTTTGAGTATTTCTGACACAAGTTCAAGGGATATGACATTCCCTGCAACTGACCCAACAAAAAAGAGGGCTATATGGAACATACCTATGGTACACAAGGAGGACAAATATATGCAATGACCATCCTTTACCTGAAATGAAGTGACCACTGCATCCTGCCACTGGTTCTGAGGAGGAGCTTCCCCCTGGAATGCCCTCACAAACAGGGCGATGGGCATTTTGCTGGAGAGCCAACTCTTCTGCAGGGGTTAGGTCTGGACCTCGTGGACCTCCACCTGTTTTTTGCTTGTCTACCTTCTTATTAGCTTTAAAATTAATGTTTTTTTATATTATATATGATTATTTATGTCAACAATTCTTTAAATAGTTATATACCAATATTTACCAGTTTGAAGTATATTCTTGTACTTCACTTTAACCTGTTCCCATGTTCTCCTTGTGCTCACGTTTGATCTGGAATTATGACATATTAAAAAATAATTAATCTGACACATAGGAAATGAAACGCTGCATTCAGTAAGTACAATGCACACTACTTAGCGTTTATTTTGTCGGCCACTTTTTGCCAGCCGTCTTTTCTGGTCTGGGCTGCTTTTGCAGTGTTACCCCTTGTGCATATTAAATCTTGAAATTATTCATGTCCTTCGAATGAAAGGTCTTGCGCCTTGTGTGTCAAAAAAAAAAATGCACCCGTTCTTTCGTCATTTTGTTACAGCCTATCAAAGACTTGCTGATCATGTTTTCTAGACTCAATATATATGGGCTTTTCACTCATTCGCATTCATCTCGTATGATTAGATCCAGCTAAACTAATCTAATACACTCATGTGTTTGAAAAACCGACCTATCCCGAATGAGTGTCACCGGCATTAACTTATCCAAGATGAGGCACCTGATCTCGAATGATTTAAGCGACGTACGAAAAATACGGGTATTTTTCTTATAATTTGCGCACCAATATCAATTGGTCGCTCATTCATGAACGGCGAAGCCATGACTGGATGACTTCCACGCACCATCACTGATTACGTGTGTAAACTAATCCTTGTTTACGTAGAACAAACCTGCTCCGAGCAGGTTTGAGGATTAGGATGTGTTGCTATGACAACACTTCCAGCAAGAGTTTCGAAAAACCAACAGATCCAGCATCAGGCCAAATCGTCAACAATTACATCCGGCTAAACGACTAATCCACGTACGAAAAATACCCCCCAGCTCTTCCAAACAGTGTATAGTAAACAAAACGTGTATATACAAAAATAAACAGTGCACCCTTAACCACAACCCAATAAATACCTCCACCAAAGCTAATCAAAAGATACTGTATTTATCAAAATATATACAAGAAGAATAAAATATTTACAAAAATCAAGGCACAAACTGCATTGCTTGGTAAACCCACGAGAACACTCTACCAAGAAATTACTTCTCTCAGTGCTATCTAGCCTAAAAGACCCCCTTCAGAGACCGGAAATTCTCTTTTGTATTCCAATTATGCTTTCGAACGTCATCCTTCCACGTGCACGCGATGACGTGAACGCGTCTACAAAGAGTGGCGTTTCCTGCCCATCAAAATTCCTATAAAAATGTGATCGCCAGGCGCGCGTGCGTAGCTATACTAGCACATGAGACGTCAACTGTGCTTCTCCCAGAAGTAAAAGCAAGCCCCTTTTTCTCACCCGGGCTCGGGCTAACCCCCAACCCAAACACCGACAACTGTCCTTATGCCGTGACAAGCCGATACGCTTCGCTCTGTCTTGTGCTGTTCCAGCGTTACGAGGTCGTGGGTAGCACGCGCACGAGTGGGAGACAGACAAAGCCATCCCGGCCGGACAATGGCAGAACCGTCTTTACACGAGACCTGCCACGACGCTCCCCAGAAACCGCCTATATAGTCCGCGAAGACGTCCATCTGCACTTTCTAAATGAACAAAAAGGCAAGATTTATTTCTTTATACTTTTTGTCCCGTTTATCCTAAAACAAATACCACTTTTTAACACTGCAGAGGACACACAACTAACTTTATTTATTTGCTGGTAATGTCAGTGAGACACATTACCGCAGGCCCACCTTGGCAGCAATAATCACATTTCCTTGTCTGCTGATTGCTAGAATCGTTCCGACAGTCCCAGGTTAGCCTGTGGATGATCCTTGGACATGTACTGGGACACTGGTTTTGTGCTGATGTCAGGATTAGAATTTGTTCTGAAGGCTAGGTTTATAGAAGTGTTGAGCTTCTGCCCAAACATCAGCATGGCAAGTGTGAGGCCAGTGGACTTCTGGACAGCAGAGCAATAAGCCCATAGCAGGGTAGGGAATAATTTGCACTTCTGCTGTTAAGAATGAGAGCTGAGTGTCCAGTTTCCTTTAAAATGACTACACAAAGCTGTCACCCTGAGGGTGTAGTTGAATGGTTCAAGTATTGTGGATTAAGAGGAGATGGCATACTGTCTTTTGGGGCTTCAAAATACCAGAGTATCTCCTTGGTGAGCTTCTTAGCACAGGTAGTTATGCCGTGACTTGGATTGTGTATGCCTTTGGCCACTTTATAAAATAATCCATGAGGATGTAGTGATTTCCAGAATCCCAAACCCAAGAAATGGAAGCTCCTGTACATTACTGTGCCATGGTCAACCACAGTGGTGGAAATTTTCTGAGCAAAATAAAGAACATTCTTCACACTTCAAAAGTAAGACAAATATGTTAAATTATGCTGCATTTTTCAAAAATGTTTTAGCTTGAGTAATTTTTCTGCCTTTTCTTTTATTGTAGCTTTCAGGTCTGAGAATCTTTTGGAACTTAATTTGGTTTGATTTACTTTCATATACATTTTCTGCTTACATATGTACAAGATCTTGTTTCAAACTGCAAGATCTTGCAACTGTGTAACATCAGTGACAACCTGCTCCCAGGTGATAAATCTGAAAACACACTTCTATCCATCCATCCATCCATCCATTGTCCAACCCGCTGAATCCGAACACAGGGTCATGGGGGTCTGCTGGAGCCAATCCCAGCCAACAAGGCAGGAACCAATCCCGGGCAGGGTGCCAACCCACCGCAGGACACACACAAACACCAAGCACACACTAGGGCCAATTTAGAATCGCCAATCCACCTAACCAGCATGTCTTTGGACTGTAGGAGGAAACCGAAGCGCCCGGAGGAAACCCACGCAGACACAGGGAGAACATGCAAACTCCACGCAGGGAGGACCCGGGAAGCGAACCCAGGTCCCCAGGTCTTCCAACTGCGAGGCAGCAGCGCTACCCACTGCGCCACCGTGCCGCTCAACACACTTCTAACAAATAATAAATAATTTGTTCAGTGTTTTGTAGGATTTTGACTTTGATTCTTGTTTATTGTTTTGGTTAGGTGACTCGGTTACTTGATTACCCAGTTTAGACTTTGCACATCTCTGGCATTCCTCTCATCTCTTGGGGCCTTACTCTGTGTGTATGGGCGGTTTTGCAAACTGGCGGCACCCAGTGTCAAAGCAGCAAGTGTGTGGTTTCCATTTCTTTTTAGATTCACATCCCTGACGTGGTTTTATTAAATACACTGAAATTAACCACATATCGTTTATAAATTTAAGGCATCTGATTGTAATCAACCTGTAACAATATAATGGTCCTCGGAATGGCCAAACTGTTACAAATACCATAGCTGCTTTAGAGTTGTTACTCCCAGTGCACAACCCAGAGTATTTTAACCCACTGTATCTGAGTGTGGAATCACAGCTGTACAGCAGCTACCATGCCCCCATGTTTAATCCATCCATCCATCCATTGTCCAACCCGCTGAATCCGAACACAGGGTCACGGGGGTCTGCTGGAGCCAATCCCAGCCAACACAGGGCACAAGGCAGGGAACCAATCCTGGGCAGGGTGCCAACCCACCGCAGCCCATGTTTAATACATGCTTTAATTCATTTCATCATGAAAATGATATCAATTATACATCTTAGTATTTAAATTATTCAGAGATCTGTAATATCCATCCATCCATCCATCCATTGTCCAACCCGCTGAATCCGAACACAGGGTCACGGGGGTCTGCTGGAGCCAATCCCAGCCAACACAGGGCACAAGGCAGGGAACCAATCCTGGGCAGGGTGCCAACCCACCGCAGCCCATGTTTAATACATGCTTTAATTCATTTCATCATGAAAATGATATCAATTATACATCTTAGTATTTAAATTATTCAGAGATCTGTAATATCATGAATGTAATGGATTATGTGTTCTGCTGGTGTAAGAGAAAGACCGTTTAAGAAGCACATAGTGATTCACTCACATAGAGCACATAGAAGAACACATAGAATACAAAGCATTTAACGTGCTAGTTTAGTTATGATGGGATCTTAGAAACTCTAGTAAATTTAGCATTGATTTTAAGATTAAGTTTACAACGTTCTACTTTAATGACAAAATAAACTATGAGATTAAAGAGGACATTTCAACCTTTTTTTTCCCCCACTGTGTCCCTATTTTTTTTTTCTTTTCTCTGTACCCTTATACACTTCCGTATGACACTCAGACGGTGAGCTAAGACTCGCCTTTTCATGGCAACTTTGATATCTCACTTCTTTTTTATTTCAGGCACTGTGCGACTTTGTGAATTTGAACTTTCGAGTGTCTCTGCAACTCAGTATCACTAGATCAAGTTTATTTTGTTGTTTATAGCACTGCTTAAGCCTACAAATAGTATGGTTTTCCTTGCCTCCACTTCACATTCACTGAAATTCTTTTTTTCACCTGTTTTTGTCATTGTCTTTTAACCAAACACTGAACAGGGATAGTGATATTTATATTGATTTGCATATTAATCATCTGGGAGGAGTCAGGGTGGTGCCGCAGGCACGTACTGTATATTACTTTTCACGTTGACCGGGATTTATGGAGCTGAAGTGCGTGGAAGTTGTCGTATGTACTCTTTTGTGCATTTGAATGTTTATGTGCATATGCATATTTCCACTTTTGTCTGTACACCATGTTTTGGTATGAGTTTTACGCATAGCATTATATATGAGGCCCCTGGTCCTTATATTTTAGCTTCATGGCCACCATATATCATAGTGTGCCATAACAGTGTGCTTCCTGGAACCATAAATGATGACTTCACCACATAACAATCCCCACCCACAATTACAGCAGCGCAGGTGAGCAGATTGCTGAGGAGACTTCGTGCCAGCAAAGCAGCGGGTCCAGATGGAGTATCGCCATGACTGCTGAAGGTCTGTGCATTGGACCTGGGGGGTCCTCTACAGCGCATCTTCAACCTGAGCCTGGAACAGGGGAGAGTCCCGAGACTTTGGAAAACATATTGTATCACCCCAGTCCCAAAGGTATCACGTCCTAGTGAGCTGAATGACTTTTGGCCTGTTGCTCTGACATCACATGTGATGAAGACCATGGAGAGGCTACTGCTTCACCACCTTAGGCCACAGGTTCAACACGCCCTTGACCCTCTGCAGTTTGCATATCAAGAGAAGGTGGGAGCGGAGGATGCCATCATCTATATGCTACACCAATCCCTCTCTCACTTGGACAGAGGCAGTAGTGCTGAAAGAATTATGTTTCTAGACTTCTCTAGCGCCTTCAACACAATCCAACCTCTGCTCCTTAGGGATAAGCTGATAGAGATGGGATTAGATTCATACCTAGTGGCATGGATCGTGGACTATCTTAAAAACAGACCTCAGTATGTGCGTCTTGGGAACTGCACGTCTGACATTGTGGTCAGCAACACAGGAGCGCCACAAGGGACTGTACTTTCTCTGGTCCTGTTCAGCCTATATACATTGGACTTCCAATATAACTCGGAGTCCTGCCATGTGCAAAAGTTCGCTGATAACACTGCTATCGTGGGCTGCATCAGGAATGGGCTGGAGGAGGAGTATAGGGACCTAATCAATGACTTTGTTTAATGGTGTGACTCAAACCACCTACAACTGAACACCAGCAAAACCAAGGAGCTGGTGGTGGATTTTAGGAGGCCCAGACCCCTCATAGACCCCGTGATCATCAAAGGTGACTGTGTGCAGAGGGTGCAGACCTATAAATATCTGGGAGTGCAGCTGGATGATAAATTAGACTGGACTGCCAATACTGATGCGCTGTGCAAGAAAGGACAGAGCCGGTTATACTTCCTTAGAAGGCTCGCGTCCTTCAACATCTGCAATAAGATGCTGCAGATGTTCTATCAGACAGTTGTGGCGAGCGCCCTCTTCTACGCGGTGGTGTGCTGGGGAGGCAGCATTAAGAAGAAAGACGCCTCACGGCTGGACAAAGTGGTGAGGAAGGCAGGCTCTATTGTTGGCATGGAGCTGGACAGTTTAACATCTATGGCAGAGCGAAGGGTGCTCAGCAGGCTCCTATCAATTATGGAGAATCCACTGCATCCACTAAATAGTATCATCTCCAGACAGAAGAGCAGCTTCAGTGACAGACTGCTGTCACTGTCCTGCTCCACTGACAGATTGAGGAGATCGTTCCTCCCCCAAACTATGCGACTCTTCAATTCCACCCGGGGGGGTAAACGTTAACATTTAACATTATACAAAGTTATTGTCTGTTTTTCACCTGCATTATTATCATTCTTTAATTTAATATTATTTATTGTAGCAGTATGCTGCTGCTGGAGAATGTGAATTTCCCATTGGGATTAATAAAGTATCTATCTATCTATCTATCTATCTATCTATCTATCTATCTATCTATCTATCTATCTATCTATCTATCTATCTATCTATCTATCTATCTATCTATCTATCTATCTATCTATCTATCTATCTACACTCTGAATTGACAAATGGTCATAATCAAAATGGCAATTGGAAAATAAATTTAATGCACTAAAATTATGACAACAGCATTCAGCCATCTGTAGTTGACACAGAAGCTCTAGCTTCCATTCTTGTTTTTAAATAGGCTGACTATGAGCTGGAAAATGATTCAGTCATGCCTGTCAGTTCCATTTTTCTGATTTTTTTTTTTCCTGCTGTCTGGTATTTGCCAAATGGTACTCTGGGAAGAAATGAAATGGGGCAGTACCACGTGTGTTTATACGCTGGACAGCCATTCTGGTGATCGTGGATGGGAATTCTGTT
The DNA here is from genome assembly GCF_900747795.2 of Erpetoichthys calabaricus. Taxonomy (NCBI): domain Eukaryota; kingdom Metazoa; phylum Chordata; class Cladistia; order Polypteriformes; family Polypteridae; genus Erpetoichthys; species Erpetoichthys calabaricus. Next base: position 62,592,769 of record NC_041406.2, on the reverse strand, counting down.
GGTAGGCATTAAGATGAAGGGGTGTACCCTTCAGTGTTGCTGTCTTTAGACTTTCCCACACTTGATGATGACTGATACTGGTAGGAGTTTTTTCCAGCAGCCCAGGTTTAGAAGCAACTTAGATGTTGTTGACATAAATGCTTGATACCTACAACATGCAGTTCCTTTCTTAGCAGGTGCATCATTCACTTTTCAAAATGTAGGACCAATCCTTGTGCTGCTATGAAATTTTATCATAAGATGTGTGTGTCTTTTATAGGGGATAGCCAGAACTCATGCTCACCCGCAGCTGAATTTACATTTCTTCATCAAGCATTCCAGGATTTAAAGCGTTTGTTTGTTGCAAACTAAGCACAAAGACATACGGTAGGCTTGTTCTCAACACCACACAATGTGAATGCCCTTTTCGAATACGTCTCACTGTGTAAATGGACTTTGCCTTTTTGTAAGTTTTATAGTATTGTCCAAAGAGGTTTAACACACTGTTTTACTTATATTGTCACTAGCAAAACTGAACAAAACTGTCACTAGCTTCTGAACCTCACAGTGCATCAAGGGTGGATTTTTCCCACTTCACTTCTCCAATAAAGTGATAACAGTATCATTTATTTCCTAATCCTGCTTTAATTCTCTCTTTAACTTGAGACCCTAGATTTACTGCTGATTTATACTAGGACTGTTAAGCATCTATTGCAGCAGGTAGCAGCTGGGTTTTGTTCTCATTAAAGACAATGGAAAATAACTGGCATATTTCTAATTTTATTTTTGTTATTGCTACAGGTTTTAAATCACAATTTTACATTTTCAGTGTCGGAAATGTTTAAGCTGCCTCAATCAGCATGCAGTTTCACATACAGACTACACCTAAAAGAGCTGAAAAACAAATATTACGGTCAGATGGTTTATGTTTTTGATGTACTTGTAAAGGGGGAATCAAGAAAAACTGAGTTTAGTTTAGTCCCGTATGTTACTCCTCGCCAGTGTGCTCCTGTCCACTGTACTCAACTAGAGTCCTGCACTGACAGGTGCACAACCATTACAATCATGGATTTGTTTGAACTGTGGTTAGTAGTAAAATTATATTTCTGCTTTATTTTTCTAAAAAGAAAGAAATTCAAGAAATCAACAGACTGCTTTTGACTCTGGTTTACTTTTTCAGTTTTGAGACTCTGTATATATTATTTAGTATTTTAACCCTTACCTGTCTACTGGTTTGCCTAATATCTTTCAATAACAGGTTTGTCAACAATATCATTTAATTTGTTCCAAGCACAAACAAAACCATTATAATTGATCTATTTTTATTTTCAGTAAGAGGTACATGAAATTCCTATTTAGACACCATTCCCTTGCTAAATTAACCATATCTTCATTCATCCACTCAAAAGTTCATGAACAGTTTACTCATGTTTGATAAATCGGTACAACATAATTCTGTCTGCATGCAGTAAATGGTAGCTTATCCTTTGCATTTATATCTGTTATTCCTCTTCCAACATTTTATGCAGTGTATGTGCAGTATACCAAAACTAAAGATGTTACCTGCTGCCACAAGGCCTATGAAATAAAACTGTTTTAATTAAAATATTACATGGAAAAAATAAAAAATGATCTCATGTTTTTCATGTTGTATAACCCATATAACAGTAATCCAGTCATATACACAAAAGGTATACTTTTTTGCTAAACATTGTTAAATAGTTACTTTCAGAATATTCAGTGCACATCATAAGTCATCTGTTCAACAAGTGACTCCCTCCCTGTTTAAGATGTGTTAAGATTTAGAAACATTTCAGCAAAAAAGCATATGTTTTTTACATGTTTTTTGCATATGATGAGATAACTTATGTGGATTATGCAACACAAGATTTTTTTTTCTTTTCATTATGAACGTCACCTCATTTGTCAGCATTGATCACTATTGGCTTCTATTATATTATAAACTTTTTCTCTCCATTCTGCATGAAAACATGCGATAAAATTTTTTTCTGGGCCATCACTACAAACTACATGGGTTAAGTAACATATAAAAAATAACATTTTTGGATGTAGTATTCCTTTAACGTATTATTTTGTTTTCATATAACTAATATTCATGTCATTTTATATATTTATTTTGTGAACATGTAAATGTTTATGAGACCTTAAAGTGCATGGCCTCACTTAAACTGAAAGGTTTTATGTTTATGTATATACTATATTGTGCTAAGTGTTTTGTTATAGTTTAGTATTTGTTTTTGTATTAATTTTCATGGAGTTGCAGATTAGGAATACTGTACCACTGTATTGCTCCATATTGAACTTATAAGTATATTATTATAACTAAAGAAGATGTTAAGAGCATGCATCAGACAAAACTACTGGTTGGAATCTTACTTTTTTTTGGTACTATTTTAATTAATCATATTAACTGTTTTTTTTTTCTTTTGTTTGTGGCATATTTTCTAAGGACAGCTCCTCATTGCATCATGTCATTGCATAGACGTTATTGGTTATTAGAAGTGACGTATTTAAGAGCTGAGGTGACAGCACAGATTTGCCTCTAAAAATAAATGAAAATATCCCTTCAAAAAGAATGAGAATTTTTTGTAAGAATTACACCATCCTGACTGAGTATTCAAGGCAAGAATTTTGATTTTCCCCTTTAATTAAAGTTTACTCAATTGATTGTCCCTCTGCTTGTTCTTAGACTTTGAAAATGCTAAACAGAAATCAAATTTCTGCCATCTGATTAACAAATAAAGAGCGATTTTGCTTTTTCTACTTCACTGGTCACAGTTAATTACTTAAAAGATGAAAATAATTATCTTATATAGTTTGTCACAGGTTTTCAGCCTCAAGTCTTAATCATGACTAGTAGCTGACAATATTCTGGCTTTCAAGCTAACAATAATACTGATCATCTAAAAGAATATTGCACTGCCAGCTGTTTTGGCATCTACCCTTAGTATATAGCATTTCAATATGAAATTAATATAGGTATAATAAAACTAAGATGGTTGCTAGAATCTCTTACTGTGCTGTAGAATAGAATGGTTTAGAAGATCATTTGTTCCTACTGTTCTGAGATGTTCTCCTTGCCTTTTTTTAATAATTTGTAACAATTATTACTGATGTGCTTGAGCTACTGGACACCTGAATTTCCCTGAGGGGATGAATTAAGTTATCTATCTATCTATCTATCTATCTATCTATCTATCTATCTATCTATCTATCTATCTATCTATCTATCTATCTATTGTAGCAGTAGGGGGCGCTAGAGCTCCCTTGAACCCTCAGGTACCACGCTAAACACCAGGTAAATGTACAATTATTATTTATTTTATAATAATTACTAAGCACCCTCCACTCCACACTACTCATAAACACTATACAATACTCGATAATCAATTATTAAATACACAATACTCAATCCTCCTCTCCCAGACACTTAGCCACCCTTCCTCCCAGCTCAGCTCACTCGTCTGGGTTTCCCAGAGTCCTTTATAAGTCCCTGACCCGGAAGTGCTTCCATCCCAAAAATCCATAAGTCCTCATCACTTCCGGGTCAGATTAAAAGTCCTTTTCTTCAACCTGGAAGCACGTTGTTCCTTCCGATCATGTGATCATGACGCACTTCCGGGTTATAGGGCACGTAGCACTCTGTGAGCCTCCCTACAGCGGCTACCGGTGGTCCCCATGGTATCCAGCATGGTTGTTCATAAAAACTCCAATGTCCATCACGCCCTGCTGGAATTTGGGGACCATCCCTGCTGCTGGGAGGGCTCCATCTGGCGGCCTGGAGGTGTGGACCGGAAAATTTAGTCGGCCATCCCTCACACTATCTATCTATCTATCTATCTATCTATCTATCTATCTATCTATCTATCTATCTATCTATCTATCTATCTATCTATCTATCTATCTATCTATCTATCTATCTATCTATCCATCTATCTATCTATCTATCTATCTATCTATCTGTCTAGGAGAGGTTAAGTCTTCTTACTTCAAACTAATCATTATTTTGCACACATGAGTGGCTCTTCAGGGTGCCCTTTGTGCCTCCTGTTTGTGGTGAATTAGGTACAACATAATGGAAGGAGACTATGGAGTAGATACATAATATGCTGAAATAAATTTACATTATAGGTTTTTATAATTGCAGAATTTTTTTTGTCATTTTATTATTTAGTTTTGCATTTTTTCACTTGCTTCTTGTGTGACTCCAGGTTTGGTAATGTGCAGATTACAATTTTGTGCTTATTTGTTACTTCTGATTTCAATTTGGCATAGTTACATTTTAAATTAATATTGTTATTTCAATGTGCCACCATTTAGTTTTTCCATCTTGGGAGACTTTGGTTGTGGTTGCTAACCCTGGAGCTACCATGCTACAACCAAAGGTGTAACATTGTTTTTTTAATTTTTTGCACATTTAATATTATAGACTAGCAAAATACCCGCGCTTCGCAGCGGAGAAGTAGTGTGTTAAAGAGGTTATGTAACTATATATATACATAAACATATATACATATATATACATATCTACATATACACATATCTACATATACATACATATACACATCCACATATACATATATATATACATATACAAATTTACATATCTACATATATATATATACATATAAATATAGACATACATATATACATACATACATACATTCACATATATATATATATATATAGCAAAATACCCGCGCTTCGCAGCGGAGAAGTAGTGTGTTAAAGAGGTTATGTAAACATATATATACATAAACATATATACTTATATATACATATCTACATATACACATATACATATACATATCCACATATATATACATATATCAACATATATGTACACATACATACATACACACACACACACACACACACACACACACACACACTACATACACACATATATATATATATATATATATATATATATATATATATATATATATATACACACACATACAGACACATATATATACATACACATATATACATATCTACATACATACACATATATCTATATATATATATATATATATATATATATATATCTATATCTATCTATCTATCTATCTATATATATATATATATACATATATATGTCTATCTATCTATATATATATACATCCCCGTGCTTTGCAGCGGCGAAGTACTGCTTTTAAATTTTTATTAAGAAGAAAACCTTTTTAAATTGAGTGAAAATCTACCAATAACAATTTGTTAAGGATCTGTTTTTTTGTGAAGCTGACTTCATACAGCCTCTCCGCTGTTGTATAAACGAACGTCATATAAGGTCTTCCTTTTTCGTTGCTTTGCCAACGGAAGCAGCCTTTTTATTTAAACCTGTTTTTACGATTGTTCTGTTTGTATATCACATTGTCAGTTCAGCACTCCGGTTGTAATATGACCAAGCTGTGCAAGCACACTCTTGAGAATGCAACGTATAGTTGTACAGGAGAAAAGCAATCTTGCCTGAAATCAATGGCAACCTTTTGTAGGTCTATGAACTTAATTTAAACTTTAGGTTTACACGGTGCTTTCTTTCCGAAGTACCTGTACTCATGAATATGTCTGTATGCGTCAGTCGCTGAAATCCCCGCGGTTCGCACCGGCGAAGTTCTGCTTTTAAATTTTTATTAAGAAGAAAAGAAAACCTTTTAAAATTGAGGGAAAATATACCAATAACAGTTTGTTAAGGATCTGTTTTTTTTGTGAAGCTGCCTTCACTCGAGTGATCACTTCGAGCTTTAAGCCTGAGAAATCACCCCGTAAATGCACACGTTTAATTGCACATCTGTTAATATGTATGCTTACAAAGTATTAGAAGACACTCAACAATTACACAGTATTAAAAGACACTCAACAATTAATGTCATTTACCTTCGTTTCCGCGTTTGACTCGTGCTGTAAATCTCTTCCTTGTTTTCACTTCACGTGATTACGTAGGAGGCGTAATACGTGATGACGCGATACGTAACTCCGCCTCCTCCATTAGAGTATATGGACAAAAAACAGGTTCCAGTTATGACCATTACGTGTAGAATTTCGAAATGAAACCTGCCTAACTTTTGTAAGTAAGCTGTAAGGAATGAGCCTGCCAAATTTCAGCCTTCTACCTACACGGGAAGTTGGAGAATTAGTGATGAGTGAGTCAGTCAGTCAGTCAGTCAGTCAGTGAGTCAGTGAGGGCTTTGCCTTTTATTAGTATAGATTTATGTAATTTGAGTTTCTTTCTAAAGGTTTTAGGGGTCTAGAAATCCATATCAAGCATTTCTGTTTTGAAATTATATATGTATAAGCTTTTGTAGATGGTTTTGAGGCATTTCCACATTTGCATGTTATAATAACCGCCATTTCTCACCTGTCATTAGGATGCTTCTCATCTGGTTTTAAGGAGTCTGTCTTCAGAGGTCCACATGTCCATGACATTGTGCCGCAACAGGTTTAAAAATCAGCCATTTGACATGTTTCCCCTATCTGAGACTATAGATAACAAACCTTTTTCTAAAGAAGCTTTTGCTGATTGCCTCTGTATTTTGTATTTGATTTTTTTACACAGGCCTTAATCTCTTGACTTTTTGCTTCTCGCTATTATTTTGATGAAAGAAATTTTTGGTCTAACAGTTCTGACCATGTTACTGATTTTTGACTACATCTCTGCCCTCAGTCCATCTTTTCTTTACTGCTACCTTTGTAGCATAATCGGATAGCATTCTGCACTTTAAGGCTGTCCAAAGTTATGGATAATTTTAAAAAAAACATTTCTAGAGTGTTTGTTTGTAATAGAATTGAGAGCCAAGTCTTTTAATTGTACTTTAAATTTGGATTAGCATCAAGGTTTTGGTGCACTATTGTTTGACTTTCTTGTTTTGATCTTTTGCTTTGTTAAACTACAACTATTTATCATGGTCCTTTACTTTGTAAAGTATGTCTGAACACATATGTTTAGGAAGCATATGGAAATAGTCCAGGAGTAGATATTGCTGCGGTAGCCAGAGGTCTGCACTGCCATGCCCTGGCTTGTTGCCTCTGCAAACCTTCACCCAGAAAATCTGTTCGTAAATAGATGGCCATCATAGTTACTAAAGAGTTAAACCTGTCATTTTTATATTCTTATTTGATTTTCATAGGCAGCGGCTTTCCATGAGAATATTTCACTTGTCTGATTGATGTTTTTCACCGGTTTTTACTTCCATAACTAAGACGCTTGTGCAATTGTATTTCTACAAGTGACCCCATATCAGTTAGTGTGGGTGTTCAGCATTTGTTAGTCATGTTATTTTCGAACCCACTTAATCCAGACAAGGGTTGCAAGGGTGGCTGGAGCCTATCCCAGGAACCTTCCCTGGACAGGGTGCCATCCCATCACAGAATGAGTATTTATTAGTGTATCCAGCAGTTGGCTAGTGCCCCATCCAGGGCTGATCCCAGCTGTGTGCCAAGACATTGACCAGGATGAGTAGGTTAGGAAATGGATGGATGGATAATTTCTCACAGGAAATGCTGAATTATTGTACATTAAGTGATTTAAAACACCTGTAACTATCCATCCATCCATCCATTATCCAACCTGCTATATCCTAACTATAGGGTCATGGGGGGTCTGCTGGAGCCAATCCCAGCCAACACAGGGCGCAAGGCAGGAAACAAACCCTGGGCAGGGTGCCAGACCACCGCAGGGCACATACACACACCCACACACCAAGCACATACTAGGGACAATATAGAATCATCAATGCACCCAACCTGCATGTCTTTGGACTGTGGGAGAAAAGCGGAGTACCTGGAGGAAACCCACGCAGACACGGGGAGAACATGCAAACTCCATGCAGGGAGGACCCGGGAAGCGAACCCGGGTCTCCTAACTGCGAGGTAGCAGCGCTACCACTGTGCCACCATGCCGCCTTCACCTGTAACTAATAGCAATCAAAGGAGTCTTAAAATAATGGAAATGCATAAACACAAGTGGCTCATCTCCTGCCTAGGATAAAGTTGTTGGTGAAGATTTCATTATGAAGTGACCTACTCTTGCTACTTTAAATGAGATCCTGTGTTTACCAGAATGAAATTCAGAGTGTCAGCATTGTTTTAGTCAGAATATTAGAACATTGCAAGAATTTTGATGTGAGAAGGCCTTTCAGCCCAATAAAAGCTCACCTATCATATCCACATAATTTCCCTACAATTCAGTCAAGTATAGATAGATAGATAGATAGATAGATAGATAGATAGATAGATAGATAGATAGATAGATAGATAGATAGATAGATAGATAGATAGATAGATAGATACTTTATTAATCCCAAGGGGAAAATCACAAATATATATATATAGAAGGTACCTAAAGTTCTACTCTCCACCACAATACTTGGTAATTTATTTTATGTGTCTATGGTTCTCTGTGTAAAGGAAAACTTTCTAATATTTGTGTGAAATTTACCCTTGACAAGTTTTAAACTGCTTCCCTGTGATCTTGTTGAAGACATCATTAAAAAATAACAGCTGGGATCCTCTCTACAAATTCGATACATAATTTGAAAAACTTCACCCATTAAGAACTGTTTGGTTAAACTGAAAAGGTTCAATTTCTTAGTCCTTTCTCTCTGGATTACTTCTAGCACTGTGATGCCTTTTTTGAAACCTGAACAACAAAACTGCACACTGTATAACAGATCACAAGTGTGTTACATAGTTTAAAAATAACCTCCTTTTACTCTGACTCCACACTTTGTGCTATAGGACTTACCATCCTATTAGCCTTCTTAATGGTAGCTTTACACTCTTTAGATGTAGTTGGCGATGAGTACATAAGGCGGACATTCAAGTTTTAGACCTTCCATTGGGTATTCAGATCTAACATTTTTATTTCCTACCTTTAATACTTTCTCTAAAATCAATCAGCCATAAAAATGTTCAATATTTGTATTCTGTTCATGTCCCTCTCAAGCTGATTCTAGATTATCTCCCATTCCACCTAGTTTGGCATCCCCTGCAAGCTTAACAAGCTTATCGATTATATTCTTGTCCAGATCATTTTATGTATTTGAAAACCAGCAGTAGCCCCAGCACTGATCCCCAAGGGACAGCACTTTTAACATTACCTAACACTAATAAAGTTCCTTGTATCATAAACCCTTGCTTACAGTATTTGATGTGTTTCCACATATCTACACACAGTACCTTGAATATTCACTTCTTTTAGTTTCATGCCTAGCTTCTTTTGTGGTATTTTATGAGGTGTGTTTTGAAAATCCATATACAGTAAATATTATCATATGCACTTTTCCAATCACATCCTTTAGTTGTTTCCTTACAGCATATTAGTGAAACACAATCTCCCTGTGGGCGGCACAGTGGCACAGTGGTAGCGCTGCTGCCTCGCAGTTAGGAGACCTGGGTTCACTTCCCGGGTCCTCCCTGCATGGAGTTTGCATGTTCTCCCCATGTCTGCATGGGTTTCCTCCGGGCACTCTGGTTTCCTCCCACAGTCCAAAGACATGCAGGTTAGGTGGACTGGCGATTCTAAATTGGCCCTAGTGTGTGTTTGGTGTGTGTGTGTGTGTGTGTGTGTCCTGCGGTGGGTTGGCACTCTGCCCGGAATTGGTTCCTGCCTTGTGCCCTGTGTTGGCTGGGATTGGCTCCAGTAGACACCCCGTGACCCTGTGTTCGGATTCAGCGGGTTGGAAAATGGATGGATGGAATCTCCCCTGTCTGAGCACATGCTGACTGTTCATTAAACGACTATATCTAGCTGTGTGATGCTTACTTTTTTCTTAATATTTATTTTAATTAATTTCGTCAATATGCATGTTAAGCTTACTGGCCCAGATAATTTAGTAGGTTCTTTTTTGAAAGCAGGCCTTTCTCTCCACTAGGATTTACCACCACATCGAATATGAACTCCCAATTTTGACAGCATTTGCATTACTTTCACAATAAAATTAGGAAAATATGGAGCACACATAACTAATGGTAAGCATGCTCACCACTTTAGCACCACAGGTCATTGAGAATTTATTGGAGAATGACCTCTATTACAAGTGTTCTGTGTAGCCTAGGATTCACTTACTGTATGATTAATCTTCAGAATTCCTATAAACCGGATGATGCTGGAGCTCTCCGGCAAACAACTTGCACTACTTCGTCCCTGACTTTTCATGTGTATATTTATTTCGTAATGCCTATCATATTTACTTCATTTTGGCACAAAGGGCATTGCATACTCTACTGGCTCAGGGATAGATTGGCACCCTCTCCAGGGTTGGTACCTGCCTAGTACTTGATGCTCCCCAGATAAATGATGGCACACTATTACAATGTACTAGAAAAAGAAGGCACAAAAAATGGATGAACAGATGGACTCTTCTTCTCTTCCATAACTGTTTAACACTGAACAGCTGAACTTGAACCTATGATGATAATTCCTTTGATGCTGTTTGCTTGTTGGTTAATCCTTGGCAATACTGATGATAAAAAGCACCACAGGTTGGCTGAGTCATAGCTGCTGCTGATCTCAGCTACATTATTTGTGTAAAAAAATTCTATTTTAATGTATGGTCATATTGCTACAGTATTGATTGCATTAATGAAAGCCTAATACAGTAAGTATACAGCTTTTCCTGTATATACTGTTAAACCTCAAACACTCTATTTGATTAATGGCAGAAGCCCATTTTTAGAAACTAGGTGTACCTGGATCAACTTGGTGACAAAGGCTTTGTTTAGGATAAGGCAGTGTCAGATAATGAGTGAATGAATGACACATAGAATTCTAGTTCAGGTATGTTACAGTGTGTTAAAAGTTCTAACAAAAGACTTTCAGGTTTGAAAGAGGAAAAAAGTCAGATATTAATACATAATGTGTTTTTGATTATCTGCATTGCAGCAATGTACCTATCGTATTATAATAGGCTTGCCTGGTCCTAAAAATAAGACTCCACAAAGAATAAAATTAGTGCTCTAATTTTTAACTTGTTTAACAATACAGGTTATTGAGGACTGCAAATATGTTGTAAATCTGTAAAGATTAAACTCTTCAGAACTCATCAAGCCTGAATAAATTAACAGGTTCTGTCGCCAACACATGTTCTTGTCAGTGGAACCTTCAAATCTTCCACTACTGCTGCCCAGACAATCTTTCTGAAATAATATGCTCATAGACCCCATTCTTTCAAAACAACATTACTTAAATAAAAACACCATGCTCATATTTGAATGCAGTTTTTCCTGTCTTAGTTTCTTCTTTTGACATAATTTGTGGACCAAACTGATATGCCACCCCAGCCCTGCCCAATGAAAAAGAAAAGGTGACAGAAACACATTTTAATTCTGATTGTGACATTTCTGTTGCACCCCTCCAGTAAGAATACCCCCACAACTTTGGGATCACCATTTGGCCAGTGCTTTGACACTGAAAAGTTGACTAAAAATGCAGCAACTGCTGTATATGAAATTCTTGACATTTTAACTCCGCTTACTTATGTTTTTTTAATGGAAGTACACTAATTGTTATTGGTAATGATAAATATTTGCAAAAGACCTGGAGTTTTGCAGATCTATCTGTATGTCTGTCTGTCTAAAAGACCTTAGTACAGACTTGATAATATTAATCTCAGTAATATTTATAAGTGACTATTGTTGGACAGTATTTCATATTCTTATATTTGTCGAAGGAATATATTGATTTTTGCCTCATTTACTTAATGTAATGATCTAGTGGCACAAACCATTAAGATCTTTTTGTCATAACTGATTCTTTCAGGAAAGCCCATCATAAACTATTCCTCCTTATTTATGTACATGTGGAGAACGCATCGCGGACGCTGACAGTGCGTGCGTTAGGCTGTTAGTCACCAATCGCTTTTCTGGGGGCTGACGTATTGTAGTCAGCAGAGACTCGAATAGGGGGATTTGGAGAGAGACGGAGAATAAAATGGATTTTGAGGGTGGGATTTCCTGTATATCACAATAGTGTAGCCGGTAGCTCTCAGATCTTGGAGAACTGCTGTCTCAAACCTTAAAAAGCAGCGTACCCACAGGTACTGTAATTATGGACGAATCCCGGTTCATACGGACAGACAATAAAGCGTCTGCTCAGTAGGGAAAGGAGTCTGGACGGTTTTGTAAATGAGCATCGTTTTCTTTGCAGATCACCGCAGAGGGAGGAGCGGCCGAACGTGATACTGCAGATTATATACCGGAGGTATGTAGATATTGCATTAATGCAAACATATTATATATTCTAGAATATATTTATTGATTCGGTTTAAGCGATTGTATTTTTAAAGGGCAGATTTTGTCTGACAATGTAGCCATTAGGGCTACTTTCCAAGATACCATATGTTTGTAAATAATATGATAAACATTTTTACGGCAAGACTGACTAGAAATAATACTATGGAAAAAGAAGACGCATGATATGAACGCTGACAGTTAAAAATAATGCACTAAATGCCCTAATTTCTTACTACCTAAAGGGATCAATGCTGGGACGCAGCGAATCCCTGTCCGTTTCCTAATATGGGAGGGACAGTACCAAATTGGGGGCGTGGCCTTCACTTCATTGGACATTTGAGGAAGTGTTTTGCATAGATGGGCGCTGATATACAGATTGAGCCTTCTCAAATTGGGCGAGCTCATTTGACTGACATGTTCTTGAGAACGTAACAAAACTTAACATTTTTTTTGTTTAATTTTAAAACTCTTGGTCAGTACTCAGTTAAATAGACACAAAATGCATGTTATTTTTAGTGTATATATATATGTATATTATTTGCTTTGTGGTTGATTTTTTTTTTTTTAAACTTACATCTATAAATATTTTTCCTGGAATTCATTTTTATTTTATTTTATCTATAAACGGCGTATACTGTGATTTGGAAATTTTAAATAAACTCGAAATATAACACATTTTTTGCATCAGGCACTTTTAGTGATTAAACTACAGATGTATTTCAGTGGACAAATAACAAGAAGGAAATATGGTCAGGTCTTATGGCTCACATTTACATTGCCTGCAGGAGGGAGCTTCACTTGTGCCTGGCGTACATTTTTAAATCATGGACTGAAATAATAACTGACGTCATACAGGCAAAAGACTGAAACCCCTTAATTACTGTATGGAAAAGTTAATTAAAGAGAGAATTCAAGAGGGTGTGAACTTGGCCAGAGTTAAATGGATGATGTCCGTATAGTTCACTGAGGGACTTAACCAAGCAGGCCAAAGATCAGCTGTCCTTGGAGAGCCAGGACTTGGGTGTGGAGTTGGTTTAGGTAATATTTATACACTCACTGAGCAAATTATTAAGGAGCCTATACTAATACTAGATTGGGCCTCCTTATGGTCTTTAAACAGCCCCAGTTCTTCATGACATAGATTTCACAAGATGTTGGAAACATTCCTTTGAGATTCTGGTCCATGTTGACATGATTGCATCATGCAGTTTCTGCAGATTCCTCAGTTGCACATTCATGCCGTGACTCTCCTGTTCTTCCATATTCCAAAATTATTCAATTTGATTCAGATCTGGTGAAGTACACCGAACTAACTGTCATTTTCATGAAATCAGATTGAAATGACGTTTGCTTTGTGACATGGTGCATTATGCATTGTGCTGCTGCCATATAATTAGCTAATTAGATAATTGCATGGAAAAGCAGGTGTATAGGTGTTCCTAATAATTCACCCAGTGAGTGTATATCTATTTGATATTTCTACTTAAATTTTAGGTTATTTTTTAATACAACAATAGAAAAACACAGCAGGACTATACAGTGGGTGAAGCTGCCACTTATCAGTACCTTTGCCTTGGACTGATGCATGGTTGGGTTGACTGTTTGTGCAAGTTGTGTTTTTTGACATCTTTGTATATTTGCTTTGAGATTTCTAATTTTTCCCAAGTATTAAGACTCACTAAATCGACTTCATAATTCTGGGAATAGATGTATGCAGGATTATAAAATGCACTGAACTACCATTAGGTGACGAGCTGGTTTCTCTTTTATTGAAAAGAGAGTTCAGAAAATAGATGATTAATTCATACATAAAGAGCATATATTTTAACAGGTCAAGGTTTATGATAAAGAATAATATTAAATTTTGGGGTTAGTTGCTATTTATACAAATGGATTCATTGCTGTATTCTTTGTGTATAACTAAGACATCACAATGCTTTTCTATATTTTCCCTTAGTATAACAAACAAATGTATCTTATATATCCTGCACAAGTTGAATTTCACTTCATTGGTATAACATAATTAAAATCTCTTTGTGCTTTAGATAATATGCAAAATGCTGGATAGAGCCAGTAGCTCAGAATGCTGGCTGACATAGCCCAGAACAGTGACCTCACAGAGTCTGAGAGAGTGTTGACTGTTAAGGCATATCTTCGCTGAAGCCTCAGTGCCAGAAAGTGCTTAAATGTGGCCATTTCACAAGGAAGAATAACTAAATTCAGCAGATGCTGGCATGGAGGTTTTTAGCGAAAGAGTTGATCAGCTAGGGCCAATTGTGGAAAAATGATCAAAAGTTATGACTGTGATGTCTAAGCATTGAATCATGCCTTACAAGGTCAAACAGAGAAGCAGGATCATTTGACTGCAACCGTATACCTAAGAAAAGAGCAGGATTTTAATTAAAAAAAAAAAAAAAGCTTCACAGAGAGGAATAGTGTGGTGAAGTTTGTAGTGCGCCCTCGGCTAAGCTTATTAGTGCATCTACTGACTGTTCGGTAGCTAACCTGTGCGACTGGGTCCCCACCGCCACCCCCATCCCCACCCCACCTTATATCTGTGCCCTAGGCAAATGCCTAATACGCCTTAATGGTGGCGCTGGCCCTGGGTACATAACCCCCTTATCACACCTAAACATGCACTTTTATGGGTAAAGTGTGGCAAAGAACTCAGTGTGGTTTACAGATCATTTGAAACAACATCTGCTATCCTTAATAAGATGGAAAATACATGTGTGATACTCTCCAAAAGAAGGCTTTGATTGCTTTGTGTGGCAGTGTGAGGTGCATTTTTCTGCCATTGTTTAAGCACTTTAATAAAACACTTTTAAGTAGGCATTTCCTTTAATTTGTCAACTATTGTATTTGTATTTTGTGTATTTTTAAAACACATCATTTGAACCAAAATGTAAACCACCACACTGAAATGTCACTGTCATCTGTGGTCGTAGAAATTGGTTAACACTACAGTTGTTGGAGGAAGATTACTTTAAAACTGTGTAAGTCATTAATTGTCAGAAATTAACATTATCTGCTTGATTAACTTTGAATCAATTGCATTCTGTGTAGTAAGAGCTAATATGGCACCATTACTCATATAATAAAGCAGAGTGGTTTCATTGAAGGTTTTTTTTTCTATATTGATGGTAAGGCATTTCGCGCAATTAAATTTTAAAGTTCACTAGATAATATTCATATTTGATTCATTAGTATGATTCAGTTTGCTGTTTTGGGGCAAATAAATGACTGAATGTGAGTTTTTGTTTCTCTGTCTCTTTTCAATAGAGAAGTCAATGTGAGGGGAATAGAATAGCTATTTAGATGTAGAATTTTTAGTCAGTCTGGGAGTGGTCATTGAAAAAATAAAATGATCAAAAATGAGACGTCATTATCGTAATTCTAAGAAAGCAGCTTTGAATACTGATAAGGGATTTTATTTACACTGGCATTTTGAAAGTGTCAATAAATATGACACGCTCTCCTACTGATCTTAAAATGAGTGACGTAAGTAAGTGGGTTATTAAAGTGGTCTTGACCACATACGTAATATTACAATAGTTATGTTTTTTTTTTTTTATTTCCAGAACAACATCAGTTGTATAAATTTTGATTTTTTGAAGCTCATACATATAAAATCATAAAATATCAATGCAGATATGCATTGCATACTGTACAGTGTGTATGTGCATTTATTGAAGGGTTAAGAGGAGCAGAATGGTCACAAATGAACATCTTGCTTATCTGGTGTACGGGATTAACTGGCACAGAGGTGGAAATGTCAGACCAATCAGGTGATGAATAGGGGAGCTGTACTGTGGTCAGAATATGTGAGAAAGGCAAATGACCAAGCCACATTACCGTAAAAGTCAGGTCTGGTGGGACATCCAGGCAATTGATAAGTATGCGAAGCACCGCGGCACAAAGCTGTTGAAGGCGGCAGCTCACACCCCCTCCGTCAGGAGCAGGGAGAGAGAGAGAGAGAGAGAGAGAGAGAAAGACAGAGTTTGTTTTTCAGTCAAAAATCAATACGTGCCCTTCGAGCTTTTAAGCATGTGAAGCACTGTGCAGCATGTTGTTTCAGGAAGCAGCTGCACAAAAGATAGCAACGTGAAGATAATCTTTCAGCATTTTTAGACAAGCGTCCGTATCGTCTAGGCGTGCGAACAGCCCCCCTGCTCAATCCCCATACGTCAGGATCACAGATAGTCAGCGCAAGAGAGAGAGAAAAGTAAGCAATCTAGCTTCTCAGCCATCTGCCAATAGCGTCCCTTGTATGAAATCAACTGGGCAAACCAACTGAGGAAGCATGTACCAGAAATTAAAAGACCCATTGTCCGCAGAAATCCGCGAACCAGCAAAAAATCCGCGATATATATTTAAATATGCTTACATATAAAATCTGCGATGGAGTGAAGCCGCGAAAGGCGAAGCGCGATATAGCGAGGGATCAAAGGAACGTATTCCTTTGTTACTTACGTTCTCCCTGTGATCCCTTCTTACACCTTTATTCAAGTAATACATGTTCAGTGTTTTTGAAAGTTTGGTCTTTTGATTCAGGGAACCCAGAACTGAAAAAACTATAATCTTTTCAAAACTCAAATTGGCCCATTAATTTGATATCCTTGCCATTTTCACATAAATTATGTGTAACCTGTCAGAAGTACTGGTAGAATTCTTCAACAAGCTGGATTTATAAAATTTTAAAAATACAAGGACAAAAATTACTAATAATTTTAATGATGGTTTCAGAAAAAAGTTCAAAATGTGTATGTCCATGTATATTTACCATAATAAATTCTAGAGTTTTTGATTCAAGGAAAGAGAGCAGCACATGTTTTTTGTGAAATCAGGTTTGCAAAAACTGATAGACAGTACAAATAAAGTATTCTACTAAAACTAATGCAACTTGAAAACTTTTTTTTTTGAAGTGTGCTGCACCATTATAAGACATTTAGTAGTTAAGCCCCAGATTAATAAAGTAATGTATCTAACTGCAACTACTAATATTCCAATACATCTCACTGTAACTACTAATATTCCAGTACTGTAAATTAGTTACAGTACAACATTGGGAAAAGAGGTGAATGTATAGAATCACTGTATACTAGATGAAAGCTTTAGGAATGAAGATTTATTTCTAATCTTGTGCAATGTCCATGTGGAATTTTCATCTTCTCTCTTTGTCCACATGCTTTTTTATCTCTGGTTTCTTCCACATTCAGATGACATGCAGGGTATCTTGACTGGCAACTGTAAGCATCAAAGCATTGTTCTTTACTTGTGGTGTCAGTGACATTCTATGGTTTCATCTTTTTGCAATGTCAAATCATGTTTTATGCAATCTCAGAATCATATAAAGTAACTGAATTTCTAAACATTATTTAAGTAGCTGTTTCTCAAACACCTGACTTTTTCCAGATGGTTTCTTATAACGTTTTAGTCAACCTTAAAAATGAAATAATGAGACTTACTGATAAAGAAATTATTAAGCTTGTCTCTGAAAATACTTCCCAATTTTTGGTGAGTCCCAGCATTTAGTCCTTCATGTGTCAAAGAAGCTAATGGTTTCATTTTTTGATGATATCCAAGGTTTTGTATGTGTCATCTGCTTAGAAATTAGTATACTGTGTCTGCACTGAATTAAGAGGTTTCAAAATAGTCAATGGAGCTGCCATGACTAATAGCTCAGTAGAGAGGTCTAATTTACTGCAGCAGTAGATGACAAACACAGCAGAGCACAGATCTTGTAGTTGCCTTTTATTAAGATCATGACTGAAATATTATAATTTTGACTAAAGGTGTACTGTACT
Organism: Erpetoichthys calabaricus; assembly: GCF_900747795.2. Taxonomy (NCBI): domain Eukaryota; kingdom Metazoa; phylum Chordata; class Cladistia; order Polypteriformes; family Polypteridae; genus Erpetoichthys; species Erpetoichthys calabaricus. The sequence continues at coordinate 62,574,728 of NC_041406.2, read as the reverse complement.
GTGTTAAAAAATTGTATACATAATCTGTTGCTGTTTGTCTTGCATTCAATCTCTTGCTAAGTTCAACTGTCACTCTGGTGTAAATAGTTCACAAACCTCACTTGTGTTGTATTGTTGAGGATATTGTCAGTTGATGACATGTAATGGCTATGACAATGAACTGTACACCATATGGATTCAGAATGGCGCTGTGACACAGTGGTAAGTGTTGCTGTCTCACAAATTTTAAATTCTGTGTTTGAATCATGGGCCAGAAGATCTAAGCACTCTGGATGGCTGGTGTAAAACACACAATTCGGATAAATAGGCAGGAGCAAGCCCATGTAAAGATTTAAAAACTAGCAACAAGATTTTAAAATTATTCGAAAACTGACAGGCAGCCAGTGTAAAGAAGCTAAAATAGGAGAAACAGAATCCTACTTTCTCGCCCCAACCAGAAAGCGAGTGGCAGCATTCTGGACCAGCTGTAACCTGTGTATCAAGGATTTGCTAATCCCAGAATACAGCGAGTTGCAGTAATCAAGGCGAGAAAAGATAAAAGCATGAGTAGCTTTCTCAAGATCCCTAGAAGATAAAAAAAAAGCTTGATCTTACCTAATAGACAAAGCTGGAAAAAGCAGCTCTTGACTACAGAATTTACTTGTTTCTCAAAAGAGAGGTTACTGTCAAAGATTACACCAAGATTGCGGATTTGAGGTTTGCAAAAGACAAAGAAAGAGCCGAGAAGTCCAAGACCAATTTGGGCTTTAGCTGATGGACCCACTATAAGCACCTCCATTTTATTTTGATTCAGATTAAGAAAATTATTAGCCATCCAGGATCTAAGTTCAGAAAGACAGTTGTGGAGTTGATTTATTGCAGAGTTGCAGACAGGAATATAAACCTGTGTGTCATCAGCATAGCAGTGAAAAGAAATGTTACATTTTCTAAAAATAGCTCCAATAGGGAGAAGGTATATAGAGAACTAGCAAAATACCCGCGCTTCGCAGCGGAGAAGTAGTGTGTTAAAGAGGTTATGAAAAAAAAAAAAGGAAACATTTTAAAAATAACGTAACATGATTGTCAATGTAATTGTGTTGTCATTGTTATGAGTGTTGCTGTCTTTTATATATATAATATACAAACACAGACACACATAAACATATATATACATATACATATATATATACATATCTACATATACACATATCTACATATACATACGTATATACACATATACACATCCACATAAACATATATATACATATACAAATTTACATATCTACATATATATATATATATATAGACATACATATATACATACATACACACATATATATATATATATATATATATATACTGTATATAAACATATGTACTTATTGGCTCCTGTATTTAGGATATAGCAGGTTGGATAATGGACGGATGGACATCTGTATGCATAGCCCTATTTGCCCGTTTTCGTTTTTTTTCTTTCTTCAGTAATATTTCAGTAAACCCGGAGCTTGTCAGTTCAAATCCTGGTACTGACACCACTGTGTGACCCTGAGGAAGTCACTTCACCTGCCTGTGCTGCAAAAAACAAAAGTAATGTAACAAATTGTACCTCAGATGTTGTAAGTTGGTGGAATAAAGGCATAAGTAAAATAGATAAATATGTATTATACACATAGGAACTATTCATTTATTTTCAGTTAAGTCATCTGCAGCAAACCTTTATAAATGAGGGTTTCTCCTTTTTAGATAGTGCAAACTGTTTGTTCTTCATTGACGTTTTCTCTTGGAGAGCTTTTTTCATTTCATTGAAAATGAAAGCAGCAGCTGCCAAAATATGTAGCTTTCTCATTAATTTTTCAACATTGTGTAAAATAAATGTATAAAGTAACATAAAAGGTTTAAATACTGGTTATCCTTTTACACTAAAATATTACTAAAGAGGTACAAAAAAGTAAAATGGATATGTTCTTTTTCTTTAAGGAGATTAAATATTACTGAAGAAAGAAAAAAAAAAATTAAACAGCCAAATGGGGCTATGCATACGAACTTAAAAGGTTTAAATAAAACAGAAATATATATTTTATTTTTACTTGCTTAACTTGTGGAGGGTGTATCCTGTAGCAAAGCCGTAACTTTTTTCGTGAAAGCCCGTTTCAGTAAATAAGTGTTAAAAACAGGTGTAAAGATATTGACAATAAGCTACGCAAACCCAGGAAGAGATGGAATCGTTTAAATCAAGTATCATTACATCTTCCTTTCTTAAAGAGAAGTAAGGCAGTACTTATAAGCTTACATATTTATATATAGACATACATATATATATACATATATATCTGAAGCCGTGCAAACACACTCTTGAGAATGCAACGTATAGTTGTACAGAAGAAAAGCAATCTTGCCTCAAATGAATGGCAACCTTTTGTAGGTCTATGAACTTAATTTAAACTTTAGGTTTACACGGTGCTTTCTTTCCAAAGTACCTGCACTCATGAATATGTCTGTATGTGTCAGTCGGTCAAATCCACGCGCTTCGCACCGGCGAAGTACCGCTTTTAAATTTTTATTAAGAAGAAAATAAAACGTTTTTAAATTGAGGGAAAATATACTAATAACAGTTTGTTAAGGATCTGTTTTTTTGTGAAGCTGCCTTTACTCGAGTGATCACTTCGACCTGACTTGGTGGCCAAGTATAAGCGTTACCTCGTAGGTAACCACCCATACAATCAGACTGTGAATCAGACTACGAATGCCGTGAATGTAATTACACACTCACTGCACTTGCTTACGGTAATCAAACCTCGGACGTCAGCGCTAGAGGGGCTTAGCAGCGGTGAAGTATTGCTTTTAAATTTTAATTAAGAACAAAAGAAAACCTCAGAGCTTCGATTCCTGAAAGGGAATGAAGTGAGTGTCCGGTTACCTACCAGGAAACGCTTATGGTTGGACAGGAAGTGACGTAACATCAGCCACGGTGCCTTCAGTTGTGAGAAGCAGATCATAGAATAATTGAAAATAGTTTTGCATTTACCTTTTTAGTAAAAGGCGAGCTTTTAAGCCTGAGAAATCACCCCGTAAATGCACACGTTTAATTGCACATGTGTTAATATGTATGGTTACACAGTATTAAAAGACAGTGAAGAACGTGATTTACCTTTGTTCCCGCGTTTGATAAAAGGCGAGCTTTTAAGCCTGAGAAATCACCCCGTAAATGCACACGTTTAATTGCACGTGTTAATATGTATGCTTACACAGTATTAAAAGACACTCAAAAATTAACGTCATTTACCATCAGCCACGGTGCCTTCAGTTGTGAGAAGCAGATCATAGAATGATTGAAAATAGTTTTGCATTTACCTTTTTAGTAAAAGGCGAGCTTTTAAGCCTGAGAAATCACCCGTAAATGCACACGTTTAATTGCACATGTGTTAATATGTATGGTTACACAGTATTAAAAGACAGTGAACAACGTCAGTTACCTTTGTTCCCGCGTTTGATAAAAGGTGAGCTTTTAAGCCTGAGAAATCACCCCGTAAATGCACACGTTTAATTGCACATGTGTTAATATGTATGCTTACACAGTATTAAAAGACAGTCAAAAATTAACGTCATTTACCTTCGTTCCCGCGTGTGACTCGTGCTGTAAATCTCTTCCTTGTTTTTAGTTCACGTGATTACGTAGGAGGCGTGATGACGCGATACGTGACTCCGCCTCCTCCATTACAGTGTATGGACAAAAAATATGTTCCAGTTATGACCATTACGCTTTGAATTTCGAAATGAAACCTGCCTAACTTTTGTAAGTAAGCTGTAAGGAATGAGCCTGCCAAATTTCAGCCTTCCACCTACACGGGAAGTTCGAGAATTAGTGATGAGTCAGTCAGTCAGTCAGTGAGTCAGTGAGGGCTTTGCCTTTTATTAATATGTATAGATAAAATAGGACCCAAAATGGAACCCTGAGGAACACCACATTTAAGAGGAGCAGTAGACGAAAAAGAGGAATTTAAAGTCACAGAAAAGTGTCTACCAATTAGATATGACCTGAACCAGTTAAGAGCAGCCCCTTTAAGCCCAATAAGATGTTCAAGCCACATCAGCAATATCTCATGGTCAATAGTGTCAAAGGCAGCGGATAGGTCAAGGAGGAGAAGGACTGCCGCATCCGTAATAATAGAGATATCATTGAATACTTTCAGGAGGGCCGCTTCAACACCATGAAAACACCTAAAGCCAGATTGCCAGATCTCAAATAAGTTATTGAAGTTAAGGTGATCGACCAATTGATTATAAATAATTCTTTGTAGAGTTGGGAAATTGGGCGAAAATTGGCTACAACTCCAGGATCTAATTCTGCCTTTTTTAGACAGGGGTGCACCGCAGCATGTTTAAAAATGAGGGCACAACCCCCTCACTGATAGAACCATTGATAATGGCTAGTAAAGGTGGACCCAAAACATCAAAGGCTTCCACTAAGAGGCGTGGTGGTACAATATCAAGGGGGCTGAGAGTTGGTTTAAGGGTGTCAATAGTTCTTTTTAACTGTGACAGTGAGACTAGATCAAAGGATTCTAAGACAATGCCCTGTTTAACAGTAGGAAGTTCATAGCCAGTTTGAACAATGCCACAGTGGATATCTCGATGCATGCTCAATAATCCAGGTAAGGAAATCCTAGAAATTTGATTCTGTTCATCTGGACAAAGTTTTTAAGTGGGAGAAATATTTCGAGACTTATCCAAGTCTCTTCCTCAGTCTCAATTGACTCAATTGACCTAAGCGAAAACCTTTAGTGATCCTGTATGTGTCAGGAGTATCGGAACAGCTGAGGCGCATTTTCTCGAAACACCGGGTCTCAGTGGCTTTCAAACCCCAAAACACGCTACGCCAAAGATTGGTCCATCCCAAGGATCGGGTCCCACGGCACAAACAGAGTAACATAGTTTACGCAGTTAAGTGCCAGGAGGAGTGCCGTGAATTGTACATCGGGGAAACCAAGCAGCCACTGGCTAAGCGCATGTCACAACACAGAAGAGCTTCCTCGTCAGGCCAGGACTCTGCAGTCTATTTACATCTACAGGATAGTGGTCACTCCTTTAAAGATGAAGAGGTGCACATCCTGGACAGGGAGGAGCGCTGGTTTGAGAGAGGAATCATGGAGGCCATTTACGTGAAAAAGGAACGACCATCTCTGAACAGAGGAGGGGGCCTAAGGGTACATCTGTCGCCATCTTACAATGCTGTGATTGCAGCCATTCCTCAACCCTCTATGAATGGTTCACATGTCTACTAATCAGTGGACAATTTGCATATCACTGATCAACTGGCCCTTTGTCAATGGTGCTAGTCTCTGTGATTAAGCAAAGGTACTGTTTATAAGGTTGGGGAAACCTGCAGTCAATTGAGACTGAGGAAGAGACTTGGATAAGTCTCGAAATATTTCTCCCACTTAAAAACTTTGTCCAGATGAACAGAATCAAATTTCTAGGGCCACAGTGGACAGTATCAATTTTTCTGACAAAGAATGATAGAAACTGCTCACACGAATGAACAGTGCTATTTAATCCCATCACAGAATGAGGGTGAATGGCCGCATTAATTGAATTAAATAAGACCCTAGGATTCCTAGAATGACGGGATACTAAATCAGCAAAGAAATCATGTTTAGATTTCTTAATGGCTGCCTGGAAGTTGAATAGAGAAGTCCTAAAAATCTGTTTAGAAACAATCAGTCCATCTTTTTTCCAATGCCGTTCAGCAGCTCGACAGGCATGGCGCAGCGATCGCGTAGTTTCATTTAGCCAGGGAGCAGGTCTACCCTTATTACAGCGTATCTTGGGCGGAGCAAGTCTAAAACCGTTTTACAAGAAGAATTAAAATTTAAGACAGAATCAACGATACTATTATTTTGGACATGCACATCAAGACTAGAGGATATGGTTTTAAAATCGAATATAATAGAAGAATTTAAAAAGCGTGAGCAGCGTGGTGCACAACTAGTGTTGCAGTGCCCAATGGTAGCTGTTGTTCACTTATGGGAAAAAATTGTTTTTGCCCAATGAAAGAAGTTCACAACATGCCCATGGGGTGTTTATTGTTACATTTTGGCTTGCTTAAAAGTTTGATCTGTTAAATGCAACCAAACTAATTGGAAATTGAAAGAAAGTAACTAATAATCTGCTATTCAGCACAAAGCAAACAGACTATGAGTATAGAAACACCTTAAGTCTAAATCTGTGCTGAAGCACTCTGTAGAACTGACAGGCATACAGCTTGAGCACCTTATACTGTAGCTGAATACTATATATATTTTTTTTTTTAAGACCTGCGGCCTAGCCTGTGAGAAGTCTCCCCAGCTCTCTGCTCTCGAATTTGGCGAATGGTATGTGATTGGGGTGTCATCCATATGCCCAAAGGTTTACAGGGAAGAAAGAATATGTTTAGACTAATGGGAACACGGGTGATATTGCATCGAGCAATGAGGAATAGCTACAGATGTAATTTGAGGATCTAATGGGGAGGTTTAAAACCACAGCTTATTAGCTCTATTCAGATTTCCCTCTGCTTACAGCAAAATCACTAATGTTAAACTTTGTTTATACAGTGTATATATCATAGGTCCACTCTTTCTGTGTATACACTTACAAGGGTTAGTTTGATGCTGTAAGGTTAATTTGACACTATTGATTCTTCTGTGGGGCGGCACGGTGGCGCAGTGGATAGCGGTACTGCCTTGCAGTTAGGAGACTCGGGTTCACTTCCAGGGTCCTCCCTGAGTGGAGTTTGCATGTTCTCCCCGTGTCTGCGTGGGTTTCCTCCGGGTACTCCGGTTTCCTCCCACAGTCCAAAGACATGCAGGTTAGGTGCATTGATGATTCTAAATTGTCCCTAGTGTGTGCTTGGTGTGTGTGTGTGTGCATGCGTGTGTGTGTGTGTGCACCCTGCCCAGGGTTTGTTTCCTGCCTTGCACCCTGTGTTGGCTGGGATTGACTCCAGCAGACCCCCGTGACCCTGTAGTTAGGATATAGCGGGTTGGATAATGGATGGATGGATGGATTCTTCTGTGCTGATTGTTCACATGGATTTTTTTATATCCAGTAATGGTTTTCCTCATACTTCACCCATCTCTTGAATTCTTATTCGCCATTATTGTCCTGTAAGCATGTTCTCTCTCTCTGCTTGTCTCCTTCAACTTCCTCTGTATATTATGTATGGTGCCAGTATAGGGCCAGAGTGGGATTACTCTCATTGGCCCACCCTGTTTTGTAGCTTAGCAATATTTTTTTTCCCCAAATAAAAATGACCCTATACTGCATTCATGAATTTTAATATGCATATCCATCGAAAAAAGGATATTTATAACTTTCACGGCAAAATTGCCATATTACTTTATTAGTAAGAGTCCATTTAACTTTTAAAAAATATTTGGAAATCAAATGCAGTATATGGATAGAGATTTAATGGCAGATGTCTACCTAATGAGGTTTAGAAAGTAAGATTGACTTTAAAATTTACTAGTCACAACCACTAGGCTAGTGATGATGTGGGGAATGTTTTCTTGGCACAAATTTGGCCTGTTAATAGCAATCAATCTTTGCTTGAATGTTATGTTAACAGGAGGCTATCAACTACTAACATACTGAATTTACGAGTTTTATAATAGGTCCTGTTAGAAGGAAATGTGAGCAGGGTGTGAAAAGCATGAAACCCTTGAAGTTATATTATGAGAAGGAAACAAACAAAAATGCACAATGTTCCAGAGTCTGATGTTAGCACTGAAAATGTCAGTGATGCCCCAAAGAGAGAGTGAAAATTCCCGCCGCTAGCTCTGCTAAATTTAGAGGTGTGTTTGCTGCAAGAACTACTATTGAGTATGCTGGAAAATATCAAAAGATTGGCTAGGTCACAAGCCACCAACTCGATCGTTACTAGAGTTTCCAACTTCTATTTATAGCCAGTAAGGCATGCAGCTTTGTGTGGCTCATGGGTACAACAGGTAGAACGCATGTCTGGAATTGAGAACAGATGCAATTTTGGTTATATTCTCACCAAAAGGATAGATTAGTGATGGGTGATTTGATCCGTTTGAACTACCTGATTAAGTGAATTGATTTAATTGATTCATTTGATTCATCTAGAATTTAAAAAAAAAAAAAAAAAAAAAAAAGATCCTTTCAGGGTTTCCTTTTGAATGGATCATAAATAAATTAAAATTACATATTAAATATGTTGGCAATTCATATAATAAAATATTAATATCTTTGATAGCACAAATCATGACAGTATAGTGAAAATGCATATTTAATACAAGACCCTGAGTTCAAGCCTCATAAGTGAATGTGCAACTCATTCTCCATTAATGATTCAGTTCATGAATCAAATGAACAAGAATTGTGCGTCTCCTTCACAGATTAAATGAATGAGAATTGCAGTGACTTCTCCATTGATAATGATTCAGTTTGAACTCCAAATAATTAGTGATTATGCACACCGTGCATTAGTGTTCAATAGAAAGTGTGTTCTAAAGTAAAGTTGAAAGGAAATAATTGTCAAAAATTAGAATAATATTTTTGTAAGCTTCAGTTTTATGTAACCAATATGTTGAATGTACAAAGAGACAGAAACGTATTAGTTTAAATTATGCTCATATATTCTTTTTAACACAATTCCAATAACAAATTCTATAAAAAAAAAACAACTAAAACTTTTTCAATATAATATGAATTACTTTCTCGTATACGAAGTATAGGGAAAGTATTGTAACCGTCCAAAAATTCCATTTTGAGAATTTGATGAACCTTGACGTTTTAGACCTCCCCGAGTCCAAAAATACCATTTTTGGAATTATGTCTGTGTGTCTATCTGTACTGTATATGTGTGTGTGTGTGTGTGTAAACATGGTAACTTGAGTACGCTTTCACTTAGGTCAACCACATTTTGCATACAAGTATTGGGTACAAAATGTAGATATCTGTCAATGTTTGGGCTATTTCTGCTAACTGGAAGTGGTATTTTACCTGAACTCATACTTGATTTTTTTTTTTTTTAATTCATGCAGCTGTAGAGTCTGATTTATTCAACTTTACTTTTATAATAATTTGGTCAATATATTATTAATTTGATTTGATTTGTTGTTGGTGTTTTTTTTAATGTACATAATATAAAAATACAATCATTGTCTTCTGGTTTACTCCTCAAATATCCATCCCCATATCTGGGTATATGAGAAAGTCTAGGGGAGACCACTCCCGATTTTTACTGTATTGTGCTTGTATTATAAATTACAGAATGATCACTGACAGAGTTCTAGTTTGTTGATAAAGGGATCAAGAATTAACCATTTGCTAGGCAATACTTGCACATGTGCTTCAAACATCATAATGAAAGAAGCTGACGGCATCATGCATGTGCTTTAGGACTCCTAAAGGACTCCTTGAGCACTACTAAATTGATTCATTTGTGCTCATGATTTGATTCCCATAATTCACTGAAAAGAGTTGTTAAAAAAGAACGAATCCTTCACAAATTGCACATTACATTCGCATACAGATTCTGATTTTGGACATGCCTGCATAAGACATGTTCAAAATTATAAAGAACAGCAAAAATGTTAATCTGTCACTTTGCTGTTATATAATGTTACTGGTCAGATTTGGTCTTTTGTACTTTGTGATGGGCTGGTATTTTGTACGTCATCATCAAAAGGCAGGCAGTCAGTTTGTTTTCACCATCTGTAAATGAATTTAAATTAGAACAACAAAAATCATTCGAACTAGACATGCAAAAAAATAAACTGATGACTCCAATTACATTGGTATGACAGGACTTCAAGATGTCAGTCAGTCAGTCATTGTCCAACCCGCTATATCCCAACACAGGGTCACGGGGGTTCTGCTGGAGCCAATCCCAGCCAGCACAGGGTGCAAGGCAGGAACAAACCCTGGGCAGGGCGCCAGCCCACCGCAGGACTTCAAGATGTGTTTTTTTTTTAAATGAACATATTTAAAGATACACTTCTGACAAATTTAGGCCCAACCTTTTATAAAATCCTGATATTGCTGCTGCTAATGCTTCCCTTTCTCCATTGTTTATGATGTTGAGTAGAATGTTTACATCCATCCATCCATCCATTTTCCAACCCGCTGAATCCGAACACAGGGTCACGGGGGTCTGCTGGAGCCAATCCCAGCCAACACAGGGCACAAGGCAGGAACCAATCCCGGGCGGGGTGCCAACCCACCGCAGGACACACACAAACACACCCACACACCAAGCACACACTAGGGCCAATTTAGAATCGCCAATCCACCTAACCTGCATCACTAGTGATTTAGTGATGCAGGAAAACACTTTGTCTGTTACATAGTAAAGAAGACCATAGGAGCAATAGAACATTTCCAACTCTGTTGCCTCTGAAAAGTGTTGTAGAGGCGCTTTACCCACATTGCCCCAACCTCCTTACTGTTTTAAAATTTGCAATTTCACTTGCCACACAATGAGAAGACTCATTGTGACAGGCAGGAGTTTTCCTAGTAGGTCACCAGTTGCAAGAACTGTTGTGCTAAATAATATTATAATGAGGACTGAGCTTCAGTGAGACGCACACCAAATTTTTTTCAAACCCAAACTGGGAGCAGTCTTTATTTCAAAACAACTGATGCAGTTACTATACCGTCCTGTTGGCTGGGCCACAGGAAATGTCTGCCAAAATAACAAATTTGAATAATAGCGATGTCGTTTCCACCTTTCCATGCCTACTCCAAAGAAGAAGCTCTCACGCTGGCGCCCTCTTATCCTTTTCAGTTTGGAGACTCCATGCATCTTCCTTTATCTTACTAAAGGTTCAGAGGTTCTCCACTGTGCACTCGCCACGCAAGCCTCTCTTTTCATTGTCAATCCAGTCCATAACCTCACTTCTCCTCTCAGTAGCTGACTGGCCACTACAACTTTAAACAATGCTTTGAAATAGAGTCTAGAATCTTTAATGAACAGAAGTGCACTTTTTATATTTAAAAATAGATATACTCACTAATCATGGTGCCTGGAAGTGGCAATGTATTGCATGCTGATCTAATTAACACAATTTCACTGTAGTATGCATGTGTGACAATAATGACCCTATTAACCTTTAAAAAGCACAACTACTGTACATCATCACGCTCCTTCCAACTTAAACGTTTAGGAGACTCGCAGAGAAACATGATTAAGAAAAGTAAAGGGTGGTAAGAAAACACTACAGAACAAGAGATGGAAAAATCTACAGTTATGTGCATCAACATGTGCCATTCACCCCAACACCTGATCTGCCTATACAGTACATCAACTGGGGCTGCTAGTGAGAGGAAACAGGAACCACAATGTGCGATAGCAATAATCGGGATACAACAGTAGGAGCAGGTAGTTCATAGAAACTAAATTAAAATTAAGCTACTAGGAGCTTTCTAGCAAATTACTTTTTCCATTACAGTTTGGTTGAAAGTGAGCTGTAATCACTCAAATTCTTTTAAGGATGTATGAACTTGGTAAAAAAATGACAGGAAACCATTCAGTCCATGAAATTGTTTGGTTAGATAATAACTAAGCTGTCCTAATACCTCATCCAGTCATTTTTTCAGATATTGTGCAGGCTTTTTTACTTCATCTACATCTCTTGGTGGTTTGTTAAGATGCTTGGTGTGATGAATTACTTCAAAAGAATTCTTCAGGATCAACTTTATCAATGCCTTTGAAGGACTGGATTAGGTCCTCACACAGTCTTCTCTGTGCAGACTAAATAAGTTTGATTCCCTGAGCCTTATGTGGCTTTATGTTGCTATGTGATCAATTGCCAATGCTGTTGCCATCAAAAGTATATCTGTCAGGAGTAGAGACAAGAAACAGGGAAAGGTTTTAAGGTATATATTTTTTGGTTTTAACAGTAGCATTACTTTGTTTGCTTTGGCTTCTAGTTGCAGGAAAATGAAATGAGACATGCTGGCGTTAAGCCACCCTGGTGGGGGAAGGAAAGCTTGACTGTTGAAACAGTTTGTAACATTATAATGTAATCTGAACCTCTACAAGACATTAAAAAACATTCATTTATCAATATTACATTTTAAATGTTGGAGCAAGTTAACTAGCTAGTAGTTTATGCAATTAACAGAAAAGAAGCATTGCTTTCCCAAATGGTAGCCTCTCCAAATATGGCATGGCAAGACAGTGGATGCATTAATTTAACTAACAATATAATGCAAAACTGGCGCTTATATGATAATGTGGTTATTATGCAGAATCTTTTCAGAACACTGTTTTGGATAAAATGCACAGGGAAGTGAAGAAGCTGTGCTTGATATCTATTGACAGGATTTTCATGCAAACAAATCTGTGATTGGTGTGTATTTCTTATGTTTTAATTACTTAAAAGTAAACTAATTTGAGAAAACCTAACAAACAGTCTGTTATCCGTCCTCAATAAAAAGTGATCTTATTGTTCAACAGATATTAGTGGAAATCCTATGATTTCAGAAAGAATTCAACTGATGAAACTGAGATTACTTCCCAAACAACAAATAAATGAAACTATGATGAACATGTAAAATTTCATTTTTTTATACATTTACCCTGTACAGCTACCCCCACTGTTATGAGATTGTTTTTCTTTTCAATCCATCCATCCATTTTCCAACCCACTGAATCTGAACACAGGGTCACGGGGGTCTGCTGGAGCCAATCCCAGCCAACTCAGGGTACAAGGCAGGAACCAATCCCAGACAGGGTGCCAACCCACCGCAGGACACACACAAACACACCCACACATCAAGCACACACTAAGGCCAATTTAGAATCGCCAGTCCACCTAACCTGCATGTCTTTGGACTGTGGGAGGAAACCGGAGCGCCCGGAGGAAACCCACGCAGACACGGGGAGAACATGCAAACTCCACGCATGGTTCTTTTCAATGATGCAGTCTTATTTATGAGAATTATATACAGTATTGCCATCATGCCTGCTGTGGTAGATGTACTTTTGTTTTTGCTTTTTAGACTGCTTTGTTGTAATGCGTATAGTAAAAATGGGGTCTCTGAGTGAATTTGTTATAGTGCATACATGATGATCTATTCTGGTATTTGTGTTTCTTACACTTTTTATCTCTGGGGACTGTTTGTGTGCATCTGGTGCTCCACAATACACAGATTGATCAGAATCTGTTTATCAGGGAGCTTAAAATATTAAGCCTATGACCAGTAGGCCGTCAGAATTCTATGCATTTATGTTTTTCCACTTTATTCTAAAGATTAGTGTGTTAAGTTAATGGATGACATAAAATGTACCATGTATTAGTTACTGTGTCCTATGATGGACAAGTAAGCCCACGATTCTCTAAAGAATCGTAAATCCAAGAATGTCAATCAGTTTCTGTTCCGTCCGATATTTGGATGGATGAAATATCATGGAGGGTGGGTGCGTCCGGGGAAATGTCATTGAATTAAATAAGCATATCTGTACTAAAGCAGTTTCGTTTTGTGGAGACGTGATTCTGTTGCCTTTGCTGACACCGACTGCTGGCAGAGTGGAGCACAGCACGTTTAGTTTACAGGTTGTGGTGTTTGTGTGCCAGCCACTGAGTCTGGGAAGCCGCTGGGTTTGAGTCTGTGACCGTTATTTGATCTATATTACTGGCACAGTGGATTAGAGCAAGTGTAGTGTACAGGTTGTGTTGTTTGTGTACCACCTACTGACTCTGGGAAGCCGCTGCGTTTGACTCTGGGGCGTGCGCCACGGCACAGTACGCATGCGCCTCGGTGGGAAGCCGCTGCGTTTGACTCTGGGGCGCCACGGCCTGTGAGTTGTTTGCTTCTGGTGTTTGTGAACCGCGTTGTAGGAGCCTCCGTTTATTGTTTTTATCCACTGACTCTGGGAAGCCGCTGCGCTTGACTCTGGGGCGGGCGCCACGGCGCAGTACGCATGCGTATCCACTGACTCTGGGAAGCCGTAGGTTTGACTCTGGGGCGGGCGCCACAGCGCAGTACGCATGCGCCTCGGTGCGTCCGCCGTGCATAATCCTATGATGGATTACTGCTCTGTCTATGGTTGGTTCAGAAAAGGATGGATGGGTTGCCAGGTTAGTCCTTACCCCTGTCTCAAATTAATGTTTTCTGGTTTTAAAATAAATATAAAGAATTGTAAGGTAAGTCAGCTGCTAAATGTAGAATAATATTTAACCTGAAATGCAATAATCGGTAATTTGAAATGTATTGTCAAAATCCCTCGCATTAAATGTGGATTAACATTACAAAATGATCTCCAGGAGTCGCAACTGCATCTTGCATTTATTAATTACTGAAGGACCTTTGCAAAAAATAACAAACAAATAAAGAACTAAAGTATTGTTCTTTCTTCTAATTTATATCCCTTATATAACGATCAGCCACAACTTTAAAAACATCTGCCTAATGTTGTGTAGGTCCCCCTTGTGCCACCGAAACAGCTCAAACCTGTCAAGGCATGGACTCCACAAGACCTCTGAAGGTGCCCAGCCTTGTTTTTCCAGTACATCCCACAGATGCTTGATCTTATTGAGATCTGGGGAATTTAGAGGCCAAGTGAACACTTTGAACTCTTTTTGTCATTTCTTGAACCATTCCTAAACAACTTTTGCAGTGTGGTAGTGTGTATTATGCTGCTGAAAGAGGCTACTGCCATCAGGGAATACCGTTGCCATGAAGGGATATATGTGGTCTACAGCAATCCTTAGTTAGGTGGTAAATTTCAAAGTAATATTCACATGAATGCCAGGACACAAGGTTTCCCAGCATATTGCCCAGAGCATCACACTTGCCTTCTTCCCATAGTGCATTGTGCTGCCATGCTTTCCCTAGGTAAACAGCACACATTACCCAGCCATCCGCATGATCTAAAAGAAAACATGATTCACTAGACCGGGCCACCTTCTTCCAATGCTCCATGGTTCAGATCTGACACTCACATGCCCATTTTAGGTGCTTTCAGCGGTAGACAAGGGTCAGCATGGGCATCCTGACTGGTCTTTGGCTATACAGACCCTTTATAAGCAAGCTGTGATGTACTTGTGTGTTCTGGACCCTTTCTCTGATGGCCAGCATTACGTTTTTCAGCAGTTAGTGCAACATTAGCTCTTCTGTGGGATTGGACTAGACAGGCTAGCCTTTGTTGCCCATGCAGAGCTTTGGATGTCCATAACCCTGTCACTGGTTCACCTGCTGTCTTTCCCTGGACCATTTTTAATAGGTACTAATCACTGCATACCAGTAACACCCCACAAAATTTTCCATTTTAAAAAGACGCCATCCCAGTCGTCTAGCCATCACAAATTGACCCTTGTCAAAGTTGCTCAGATCCTTATGCTTGTCCATTTTTCCTGCTTCCATCACCTTCAAGTACTGATTGTTCACTTGCTGTCTAATACTGAATATCCTATTATAACAAGATAATCAATGTTATTCCCTTTACCTGTCAGTGATTTTAATGTTGTGGCCGATCAGTGCACATAAAATCTTTTTCATTAATATTCCTAATTACTGGTGTTTCTTGGGGACTCACTTTTCTTTTCATTTATGGAAAGCTGTACTGTAATGAGCCATGTGATGGTCTCACCTTACAACCCTGAATGGGATTGAACAGGTTCAGAATGCCATGAATGTTTGTTGTATTTATCATATCAGTTCTGTGTTGGATGTGCCATGTTACCCATAGGGCACTACTACTCATCTATCACACAAGGCCATTTTTTGTAATAAGTGCTATCATGAACTCATTGTGACTGACAGCACTGAATGCTGATTTCTCTCATCATAGCTTAACATGTAAAAGGGCACAAAACTGATCCACAGATATGTGATGCAGAATATCTCTCTATTATAAAAAAAAATCCTGGAAAGCAAAAGCAAGGCTACGATACGTGATCTTCTCGGAAGACATTTAAAAGATCCGCGAGAATAAAGAGACTTGTCACTGTGCGTCTCGCGGGGACCATAAACATGAGACATTGTGCCAAGAGATTGACCCAGGACCGTCTCGCAATGACGTAGAACATGAGATTCTTGCAAGACATGCCCTACTTACAATCTATAAAATAAGACAATGGGGCAGCAAAACATTCAGTCTTGTGAAGGATTTGAGCACACACAGATCCAGGGTCTCAGCGCATATAAAGCGTATAAGGACAATACGTTATAAATGAAACGTCAACGAATAAGCGAAGAAGAAAGCAGTGCGGAGAAAAGAGACTCAAAAGCGTTGGAAAGAAAAAAGAAAAAATAATCTAGGTGCAAATTCAGAAAATAAGGTAAGTAATTATCAGCCTGTAACAAGTGGAGTTGAAACAAAGCACATCCAATCGGGCTCAGAATTAAAAGACAGAGTAAAAGACAAAGTAGAAGTTCATAAAGACGTACACAAACGTTGGCGCTATACACATGCAGAGCAGATTATGAAAGCAGTGGAATTCGAAAGGCTCAAAAAAAAAAAAAAACGTATGCGCAATATAAATGTGGAGAAAGTTAAAGAATATGAAAGTAGGAAAATTAGATAGTATAAAAAAGGAAAGTAAAGATTGCAGTAGCGCAAACAAATGGAAATTAATACTTGAAAAAGGGAAAATAGTCAACACGGACCAGGTGTCATTGGGAAAAAAAAGCAGGACAAAGCGAGGTCAGAAATAAAAGACAGAGTAGAAAACAAAGTAAAACGTCATAAAGAGGTTACAAAACAAAAGGGCCAAACACATGCAGAACAGGTTAGAGATAATTCAGGATAGGTTTCTCTGTATGGAATTTCAGCACAGACAAAGCGATCTACATATTATAGTTAATAATTTGTTTTGCAAAGTAACCAATAAATGCATGTGAGGTTAAACACGTTTTTGAAATTCTCTGACTTAAACTTCAAAGCCTTATAATATTTACATACTTCTTACATATCACCTGTGTCCATATATTCGATCTCTATTCGCCTTTTAGTTATTTCTCCGAGTAATAATTTCTTTCTTTGCGCTAATGCGATGTTTACTTTTTTTTTGACACTGTCGTTTTTTTCATGTGTTTCGCACATACGTTTTTTTTGAGTCTTTTGAATTCCAGTTTTCATTATCTCTAACCTGACAAAGTCATTAAACACGTGTCTCACTGACCTCATTTAAAAGATTCAGCATATTTGGACTTGAAAGATTCCAAATATTGTTTTTGCATAAGTTCTGAAATAAAAGTGAAATTAATGAAATAGCAACAATTCAAAGAAAAAAAAATCTTAAAAGTGTGTCTGGAAAATCAAACGCAGGGGTTGGCGAGCTAAGCGAGCAGGGGGCAAAGCCCCCTAGTGTGACATTAAAATACAGCATGTAATTATATTATATTATATTATATTATATTATATTATATTATATTATTCCTTTATATATAATATGCTACTGTGGCTGTTCGTTTGTCTGTCCAGGATTTTAAATCACCTGTAGCTTGCAAACCGTTTGACATATTGACCTGAAATTTGGTACACATATACAACGTGACATCTACTATCCGCTTTTGGGGTGGTGATTGACCGCCAAGGTTATTCCTCTTTTTATTTTTATTTTATTTTATTGTAGAATCAACTCTCAGCAGAGGCCAGCAGGGCTTCCATGTGGCGCATGCGTACGGACCCCGTTCTTATTCCTACCACCTTCGCCGTCACTTCCCCTACCTCCTCATATCTTAAATCATTTTTAAGGCAGATTGAACACTTAGGTGCCAGCCTAAATGGAAAAACTAAAGAAAACATACTAAGTAATTGCAACACAAACACTGACTTAATCAGTTTTAACATGAAAAGATGTCGATGAAAGAAGAGAAGAAGCAGGCCGCTAGGGTTGATAAAAGAAGAGCTGCTCAGGAAGCAGCAAGCGCATCAACCTCTGAGCAAAGGAATGCTAAATGTACAGAGAAAGAGGATGAAAACAATGAATGCTCAAGTCAAGTGTATGCAGTTACTGGTTATATTATATTATAACTCATGGAGACTTTTTTTATTCTATTACAACTTTAAGCAAGAGTTTGGCTTCATCATATAGGATATCAATAGAATAGCTCCTTAGAAAGTAGCCAGCTATCTTTTTAGGTAATGTTGGCTATGCTAATAAATGAATGACATCTGTTAAACTCACATCAGCATGTTTTTTACAGTTGTTTAACCTACCATAGGCAATAGAAAAGTCATTTTTTGGGCACAGTGCAGCAAGGAACACTGTCATTAATTTTGACCCCTATCAGGCACTTTAGTGTAATCTGAAGTGAAGCACATTTTATATTTTCTTTTTTGGAAAACCCTTTAGGACACTAAACTGAACTGATGGTCAATGAAAGAGAGAGGGGTCAACTGTAAAGGCAATCCACAGAGAGAACTGATAGGTCTACTTCGCACAAAGAGAGACCAATCAGGATGCTCTCTCTCTCTCTCTCTGTCAGTCTCGCACTATGCCGTCTCTCTCTCTCTCTCTCTTGTTCACTCAATTACTCTCAAAAACATTGATTTCTGTCATACTGTATACGATTTGTGAGTGTCAGTGAGTTGCTATTACAATGGGGGAGACTCCCTGTACTTCCGGGAGCGATGGGACGTCTGCTTGTACAAGGCCAGGATACACAATGCTAGAGTGAAGATTTCTAGTTAGGCATCCTCTTATTTTCATTACCCCATCCATCATGCAGCTAAGGCAGTGTTAATGCTGCATATTAAAAGACACTGCCAGGAGGGTTCAGGAGAAAAATGATTTAAAGCCAGACGAAATTGTTCAATTTTGACATTGAATTTTATAATAAATGTAAATTATTAGTGTCAGGTATCTGGACACACTCACAGAAGCAACAGTTTCCTACATCACAGCCTCATAGCACTGGAGTTCCTGAAGGAAAAGACAGGCTGTCTGTTCTTACAATAAAGCATGACCACCTGCACAAACCTAGAATGGAATATAGATCAGGATGAGCTGAATGATACTTAGACATGACAAGAAGGTTAACTGAAGCTATTTTAATCAGAAATCTATTCACCAAAACGTATTGTGAAAAAACAGACATAGAATCAAAACATATGGGCATGAGAACAACAACAAGACCTTGCTCATCGTCTGTGTCCTCCCAGGTCTCCAGACATTACCCCCTGTGATTTTTATCAATGGGTGTACATTAAAGAAAGAGTGTTTGTTCCACCTGTGCCCGCTAATCTTCAAGATTTGCGACATTGAATTGAGGAAACTGTGAATTCAATAACTAGGGACCAGTTTACTCGTGTGTGGCAAGAAATGGTCTACCGTTTTTATATTTGTCGCACTTCACATGGTGCTCATGTTGAGTGCATACAACCTCAAGGACCATAGAACCAAACTTTGAACTTTCCTCTATCCAGTGATATACGGAATGTGTTTCTGTCTTATACGGTTTGTTTGAAATAAATTTTTGAAATCTGCTTTAATTTTGAATAGCCCTGTATTTCATTCAGATTTTCAGAATGTTTCTAAGGTTTGTTTTCAATTTCAATTTAACACACATATTTATGATATTTAGTGTCAAAACTCCCACTTTAAGTACACAAATATTTCATATCATGATGCAGTAAAATAATGTCTATGTGATTACTCTTGTAGTCAAAGATGTGTTTCCTGATGTTCATTTATTTTACTGTGTGCTTGGTTTTCATTTCTAGTGAGAGTGTCCGAACCAGAGACGAGACCATTTCTTAACAGGCTATAGACAGACTCAGAGCACCTGCCACACTGCACTTAAGGTATAGTAGTTTTATTATACTCCCATAGGATATTATTTCTTAATATTATATACTGCATATAATATTAATAAAAGATCATCATTTTACATTATTTATTTGTAGCAGAGAACAATTCATTTTCTTTTCATTTGCATGTTTGGAGCCTGCAGAATATAGACTACCTAATACAACGTGATGTTGGAGCAATAATTACTGAAAAATGTAGCATACTATTCATTTGCTTTTACTAAGAAACATTTTATGTTTCACAATGTATTAAGCTAGCAGCACCAGTGATGGTAACATTTCAGCCAAAATCCTATCATAAAAATCACACAAAATGAAGATCTATCAGCATATTATTTTTGTCATACAGCACAACCATGAAATGACAGTATTAAAAGATACTTCAACATCAAATACTCCTTACCAAAAACAGAAATGCAAAGGAATATTCATAAATTTCCAATTGTTGTTCAATAGTCAAAATGCTATGAAGTGTATAAGTACTCAATGTGATTTGTCTTAATGATGACATCTACTTCAAAATAACAACTTGAACCAATGGTTCAGTTAAAAGGAATTTAGCATTGAAACCCCAAGGCTTGAAATGAAAAGCTCAGGCTGCACATACATGCATGAGGAAAGATATGCCAAGGAATCTTCCAAGGTCCTATCCTAGTAACCTGGGGAACATGCCAGCGTGTCCAAGCAGAAGTTAATTTTCACATACTCCAAAAACAGATAGAGACAATAAATTGCATATTGAGCATACATGGAAAATTGGGAAGGTTTGATTATAATAACTAAATGAAGTCTGCTGTAAATGACCTTAATAAAAGAATAAGTTGTTGTGTGTCTGTCTGGTTGCTATGTCTCTGTTTTTCTAGAAGACAACACATCACAAACATTTTTAGTAATAAAATACATTGTATTTTTCATTCCAATAAACAGTACTTTTACAAATCATAGTCATTTGTATTGCAGGTGCACAGTAAATGTTAATGCTGAGGTCTCTGTTGTTTATTTAGATTTCAACCCATCTTAGACAGCCACTTTTAAAATCGCTTATGTAACCCCCATGTTAAAGTCTGGACTTGATGGTGATGATCTTAACAATTTTCGGCCTATTTCCCACTTACCTTTTCTGTCAAAAGTTCTTGAGCGTGTTGTAGCCTCCTAGCACACCAATTACTTAACCTCTAATAATTTGATGAAACCTTTTAAGTCTGGTTTCAGGGGCAGCACAGCTGTGTAACTGCTCTTCTACGGGTAACCAATGATTTGCTTATGGCAGCAGACTCTGGACAAACCAGCATATTAATTCTATTAGACCTCAGTGCAGCATTTGACACTGTCAGACATGACATTCTACTGTCCAGAATGGAGAACATGCTGGGTATCTCTGGCACTGCCCTCCAGTGGTTCAAGTCCTATCTGACTGATAGGCAAGAGTTTTAGTCTTGGCAACAGCAGATCCAGCTTAGCGCCAGTCATACAAGGAGTTCCTCAGGGCTCTGTCCTCTGCCCTCTTGTGTATTTATATGTTTCCCCTTGGCCATATTATTCATAGCTATGGACTGGGTTATCATTTTTATGCAGATGACACTCAACTCTATTACAATGTCAAAAGTGCAAATTCATCAGAGTTTTCTCAGCTCACAACTTTCCTCAATGAAATTAATACCTGGATGGAGCAGAACTCTTTAAAATTAAACTGCAACAAAACTGAACTCTTGCAAATTGGCACTAAAGCGCTACTTAAGAAAATGAGCTCCTTTTCAGTCACGCTTGATCTCATCAGACCTTCTTCTGATGCAAGGAATCTTGGAGTCATTTTTTATTCCTTCCTTTCTTATTCCACCCACATAAACCACATCAAGAAACGTTCTTACTTTCTCCTCCGTAACACATCCCATGTACGTTCATTCCTCTCCTTTTCTAATGCTGAGAAACTTGTCCATGCTTTTATCACATCCTGCATCGATTATTGTAACTCGCTACTGGCAGGTGCCCCTTCTAATCTTATATCACAGCTCCAGTTGATTGAAAACTTTGCTGCAAGAGTCCTTACACGAACCAGCAACAATGAGCACATCACACCCATCCTGCTTCGCCTTCACTGGCTCCCTGTGTCTTACAGGATTGAATATAAAATTCTATTAATAACCTACAAAGCTTTAAACGCCCTTGCACCGGACTACATCAGTGACCTTCTAAATCACTATGCTCCTGTTCACCTACTAAGGTCCTCTGATTCTGGTAATCTTGTTGTGCCTCTAGGCGACAGGGCCTTCAGCTCCATAACACCCAGACTCGAATGACATCCCAAAATTAATTAGATCAGCTGACTCCATTCATTCTTTTAAAAAACAACTTAAAACTCATCTATTTAGGAAGGCTTTTAACTTAACATTTGGCCGTTTCTTTCTGTTTACCTCTCTGTCCAGTTGCTCAGGATAATTTGTGTGTCTGTTATATCATAAATTAGGTTATTTGTTAGGTTTTTCTTTTAGTATTGAATTTAGTATTTTACTCTGGTTTATTGTCCTTTATTCTATTTAATGCTTTATCTGTTTCATTGTTCTATTCAGGAAAACATTTGTATCCAGCCTTTTTTTTCCTAAGACTCTGTAAAGCGCCTTGAGCATGGGAAAGGCGCTATATAAATACAATGTATTATTATTAGATAGCACAGCTAGTTGATTATGGCGAATAAACAACCTATTTAATCTTTGCTCAACACCACCATCTT
The DNA here is from genome assembly GCF_900747795.2 of Erpetoichthys calabaricus. NCBI lineage: Eukaryota > Metazoa > Chordata > Cladistia > Polypteriformes > Polypteridae > Erpetoichthys > Erpetoichthys calabaricus. The sequence continues at coordinate 62,552,253 of NC_041406.2, read as the reverse complement.
CTGGGAGATATGAGGAAGTGCTCCACTTGCCCAGAGAGCACACATCCATCCATCCATCCATTATCCAACCTGCTATATCCTAACTACAGGGTCACGGGGGGCACACATACCACTGGCAAAGATTAAAACCATACATTTCTAAACCAGATTCTAACTATAAATCCAAATTAGATGCCAGAAATCATTGCCATAATTATTAAGCCAAATCTAAATTGTCTTGAACCTGAAACTACATCCTTGATCAAAATCAAACCAATCTTTAGCCCACACTGAAAAAATAACTTGTTGGATGTAGTTAATAAAATTGTGACACATACTGTATTTCCATTTCATTGAATAAAATAGTTCTAATAAAAATAAATTTGTAGATCTAATGTTCCCATCTCATGTTATTACAGCAAGATTTTATTGAAAGAGTAAATAGTTGGATGCACTTAATAAAATAATGATACCTATTTCCGTTTAATTGAATTAAGTTGCTCTAATCTGAACCAAATGAATAGACCTAAAGTAGAAATTGCTTTGTCCTGTTTAACACAACATTGCATTTATGCTAAAATTAATTGAAAATACTTGCATTAATGATGTTAAAATAAAATGAAACAATAGATTGTCTATAGTTTCCACTGATCCCTTTTCAGTAGTCTGTAGAGTTAATGTACTCTCTGTAACTTTTAGTTGAGCTTTCTGAAGTGTAAGTAAGCTATATGCCAGCGTGATTAACAAGATCAATAAACCAGCTTATCACAATTGAAAGTCTGTTTAAGCTTTTCAGCTTTGATGACTTCTTTCAGTTTAATTTTAAAAAAGGGAAAAGAAGTCCCCATAATAGTATGAATGATAAGGACTGGAAAATCACCCATTACTAACACAAATCGCAGCCTAAAGCAGGCATATCACCAGTTATCTCAAAGATTTCCCGTCGTGGTGAGTATTACTTGCATCACTACCAACTAACACTTCCAAATCTTTGACTTCTCATTGGGGATATTGAAGGTATAAAATAGGAGTTTGTTGTTATAAATCCTTAAAAAAAAAAAAAAAAAAATTCAATGATGAAAAGTAAAGCTAGAGAGCACAAACTGCTATCAAAGTATAATTGCAACTGCACAATTTATGAAACTAGCTAACAGTCAATATGTGAAAGCGCTTTCTTCTTGTGTTGCATTGACATCCATTTTAAACTGCTGATGGAACAAGTTTTCTTTTTTTCTTTTTTTTAGTGTAAATAATAGTACAGAAAAGTAAAGAACAACTTAAAAACACAATTTTTCAGGGCAAAGTAATATATGCTCCAATTGCAAAAAACAAACAAAAAAAAAAAATATCCTTCAAAAATGCCAAACTTTCATGGGTATCCATTGCTTGTTTGTTACTTCTTCTTTTTTCAGCTGCTCCCATTAGGGGTTCCCACAGCGGATCATCTTCTTCCATATCTTTCTGTCCTCTGCATCTTGTTCTGTTACACCCATCACCTGCATGTCTATAAACCTTCTCTTAGGCCTTCCTCTTTTTCTCTTACCTGGCAGCTCCATATTTAACATCATTCTCCCAATATACCCAGCATCTCTCCTCTGCACATGACCAAACCAACGCAATCTCGCGTCTCTGACTTTGTCTCTCAACCGTCCAACTTGAGCTGACCCTCTAATGTACTAATTTCTAATCCTGACCATCCTCGTCACACCCAATTCAAATCTTAACATCTTTAACTCTGCTACCTCCAGCTCTGTCTACTGCTTTTTGGTCAGTGCCACTGTCTCTAACCCATATAACATAGCTGGCCTCAATACCGTCCTGTAGACCTTCCCTTTCACTCTTGCTGATACCCGTCTGTCACAAAATACTCCTGACACTCTTCTCCACCCATTCCACCCAGCCTGTACTCTCTTCTTCACCTCTCTTCCACAATCCCCATTACTCTGTACTGTTGATCCCAAGTATTTAAACTCATCCACTTTCGCCAACTCTACTTCCTCCATCCCTCGCCATGCCACTGACCTCCCTCTCATTTACATACATGTTTTCTGTCTTGTTCCTACTGACCTTCATTCCTCTCCTCTCTAGAGCATATCTCCACCTCTCTAGGGTCTCCTCAACCTGCTCCCTACTCTCGCTACAGATCACAATGTCATCTATTGATTGCAAATTCAGGCTCTGTATTTTGTTAAAAAAATGTTGAATCTTATCTGCAATCAAATCTTGTTTGGCATGTTTGCATATTAATTAGACTTTGTTATGAAATTGTCACAGTGAATTTCAGTAGTTCCTGTCTTGGACTATTTTGGACCTGCTTAATTGAATTTACATTCATGGAGTAGCAGAACCTATCCTGGCAGCCCTAAGTGCAAGTCACACACCAAAACTAGACAAGGAAACCTTCTGTTTTTTCACACTTTATTGCATTGAAAATAAAAAAAATACTTTGATGGTCAGATGTCAGCATTTTCCAGTTTAGGAAGAAATGAAATTTGATTGGAAAAGTCTTTTCTAACATTCCTGCACTACCATCTTTCTGTTTATTGCCATAATTAAGTTTTGTTTCCAGTCTAAAAGATAAAAAGCACTTCCACCGCCTATGTGTGACATAAATGTTTAGTTTATATTATTAATTACTACAAAGATCCCTCATGGCATGGTTACTGGGGGTAGGAAGAAGTCAGATTCATGTTTGAGAAAGACAGAGAGAGACAGACAGACGGACAGGATTTGAGTTCTTTGATGTTGTTCTTCTTGACATTCAAGCATGTATAGTGAGGACCAGCACATTTTCGTATTTTGTTGTTGTTTTGGAACTTTATTCTATCCATGTATGTTTCCGTGTATGTTTAATTGTAAAAATACATTTTCTTTATTCTGAGTTTGGGGAGATGTCACAAAGGCACCCTATTATTGTAATTCTGTACATGTGGTTATGCATTCTATATTTTATTCTTACGTTGCACCATTTTATTTGGGTTTGAATGGAGGAATTGGATGAGCCTTTTGCGATGTTTTGATTTTTCTTGCTAACTGGATTTTTCTTTAATTGTACATTCATGATTATGAATTGGAAGCTTATGGCTGTATTTTTATATTAATAAAATTATTTATTTGTTTTGATTTGATATATATTGTTAAGGCCCAAAGACAAATTGTCTTTTTGCTTGCCCCTTTTTTTTCAGGTGGTTCAGAGCGCAAGGTCAGGTTTTGTACAGCATCCTTTTAACAATTTTTAGGTTAAGAGCCTTGCTCAAGGGCCCAACAGACGCATAAGATTTGTTAGATTCACAATGGACAAATTCTAATAAAGAAAGAACTTGTTGAAGGAATTAATGTATGCAATTTCTGAAAAGCAGTTTTGCATGTTTCGAGTCTTTTAAAGGCGGTCATTGTTTTTATAAATTGTTATTCGTTTTTTTGCAACACAGACAGGAAAATGTCAGACAAAAGTGATCTTAAGGCAGAACTGGAGCGCAAAAAGCAAAGACTTGCCCAGATACGGGAAGAGAAGAAGAGAAAAGAAGAAGAAAGAAAAAAGAAAGAAGTAAGTTCTTTTGTCTTGTAGCTCACATTGAAAATGCTGCTGCTTTGTAACCAACATGAACCCTTAATAATAATTTTGATTGGCAGTAGCAGTTTGTTTTAATGCCCATTGCACTTATAAATTCAGGCAGTTCTGAACAATTAACAAATACTCACCACATTTGATTAGAACAAGAAAATGACTTGTTAAAATGCAGTTAACATTCAGTAGAGTCTGTTTAATCATACATTGCTATAAAGGGCAGAATGCTCTAATGACAATAAATGTGACCTTTCCTTTCTGCAAACAATTAATAAAAAACTATTACACTGAATACTTTAAAATGCTCAGTTTGTATGTTCCCCCTATGTATTCATTGATTTTTCAAAGGTTTCCTCCCACATCATCATGCATTTATTTTAGTTAGTGAAGCACACATCTGCAGAAGGAAAGAAGGTAAGGGTTGTTCCCACTCTTAAAAGAAGGTTAAAGAGAGAATATTTTGTGAAGTCTATACAGCTAAAGTTTCATGTCTCTAACCTTCTTTTCTAATTCATGTTGTAGCAGTAATTAAACATGTCTGCCCACACTAGCATGGTGTAGCTGTCAAAATATGCTTTGATCCAAAATATGTATTGAGTAATGAATAAGTATATACTATTTACAAATATACAAGTGACAGCAACAATTGTTACAATAAACAACAATAACTAACCACAAGAAACACTCCCCAAAATATCCTGTTTACTCAAATGTGATCTAGATAGAACAAAAGATTGCCAAAATAAACAGTTTCCTAGAATACTAATAATTATCCTGTCCTACCATGTTGCTGTGAAATGTCTAATGTGATACCTCATCCTGTTGGAGAACCGCTTCAGTCTTAGTCGGCTAATGGAGACACAATCACAAACACTGCACACAATGAAGAAGGAAGAGTACGCCAGGAAATTAACTGTAATTCTTCAGGTTCAAGAAAATGGTAGTAGTAATGTTAGTGGTAGGGCTTGATGTGGGTTGTTCCTGTACTACTTCATTTTTTGTGGTTGTACACCCGCAGTGTGTGGTGTGTACCAGAAGTGTTTTCAAGTGTACAATCTTGCGTAATGTATACTCACAATCCTCCCCCCGCCAGTTTGTATGTCATGTAATAATAAGTAATAGTAATGATACATTTTATTTATATAGCGCCTTTCCAATGCTCAAGGTTCCTACACTAATGTATCATGGCACTGAAAACTCCAAGGGGGGAAAAACCCCAACCTCTCATCGAACAATTATTAGTGTATGATCATGAAGCTGGAAGCTCACTCTCACCACCTTTTAGTCGTAAATAACATAGAGGACTGGCACATATGTGTAGTAGTAGTAGTATTGTATAATATGTACAGAATACAGTGAAATTTTGACTTGCATGTCCAAACAACATGCTATACATTGTCACTCTCTGGCAACATACTGTACCTGTGGATGTATTAGAGATATGCAAACATATTAAACCAACATTTTGTTTGTTAGGATAATTTCAGGAAAATGTGACGTAGCAAGGTTTTTGTAATACTACTGCTGAAGGGAAAAAAAGTTCTTTCTCCTCCCTTCCGCCTTGCTGCTTTAAACATACTGCTCATATGAATCCATTTCTGAAGGGGCCTGCATGTCATTGTTAGCACCAGGTTACTGATGTTGAGGAAATGTGTGTAACACAATGATGTCACCAATGCAAAGCCCATCTTCTTGATAAATCCCTAGAACTGGATCCATTAGATATTAGAATTATACCTCTGTGTTCTTTCAGATCAAAGGCCATGACCCAAATCCTGAACATTTCATGCAGGGTTGTCCTGGCATGACTGCAGACATTTTGCCTGGCAGTTCATAACAGACTGATTTTTGCTGCACGTTTTGCTCAGACAAGCTATGATGAAATGTAATTGAACTCTGGAACTTTACTCATACAAACTTTTGGACAAGCTGTTCTTGATATGCAGTTAGACGGTTATTTGTGTGTAACACCATAAGGTCTAGAACCCTATGACATAAAGAGCAGACCACCTCAGGGTGAGACAGTAACTCTGACCACGTATCAACCTGACTTCTAAGTGAAGACAAGCCACCTGAAAGACAAGTTCACTCTCTCTCTCTCACACACCAGGGGTGTGGAAATCAAATTTTTTTCTACTTGTCCACGGACAAGTAAACTTAGAAAATCCACTTGTCCACCAGTTAAATTCACTTGCCCATAAACAAATAACAAAAGTGAAAAATAGTTTATTTTTTCTGATCTCTTTTATTGATACCAAAACTGCCTTCCATTTTAAAACTGAAAAAAGTTCTTTCAGGGAGTAGTATTTTGCCACTTTGCTCTAGAACATTGTATAAAAGATTCTCTTATTATTTTAACTCACTAATAAACAATGCCTTCATTATAGCTACACTAGTTCTGTTTCATATATTACAGTTACATAATAGAACACTGTCCTGATTCATTTTTTGCCATGTTCTTCAGCTTTTGTCTTGCAACATCTTCTCCCCCAAGAATCTTTACCATCTCAGACAGCATGGGCTGAATGCTGTTCATTTCTGCTTGAGCTGAACTGCATGGTTCCTGGACTGATGGTCCTGCAGAAGTGGATTGCTGATGACTTTTCAGGCTTTTATGAGTGATGTGCCTGTTGCCTGATGACAGCCAGAATTCCACAGCTGGTAGTGGGTCATACTCTTCTAAAGGTTTGCCATTAACAACAATGCGCATCTGGTTTTGAAGGTTTTCCTGAGTCAGGCGGGTTCTTAGAGAACTCTTTACTAAATTCATATTGGAGAATAATCTCTCACAAGAAGAAAAAATAATCACGTCTAAGTGAAGATTTTTATAGATACAGTATTTAATAACATTTGGAAACCGTTAGAATGTTTTCTTCTTTATTTTTAATAAACTGACAGCGTGAAACCAACTTGTTTTATATGAAAAATTCTCTAATCAAAAGCGATCTATAGACAGCTCATCAAAATTGATGTTGTCACGCAATAAATTTCTTAACTCCTCAATATATCACAACCTACGCGAAATCGCAAATTTCAGGAAAGATTAACTGCCTAACAAGCTTTGTTATGTGGTGAAAACATTTGCATTGTAAGTAAAATGACCGCATTTTTATGTAGAAACAATGAATTTTATCAATCGTCTTCTATAATACGCTACCGTGGCTGTTCGTTTGTCTGTCCAGGATTTTAAATCACCTGTAGCTCGCAAACCGTTTCACCTATTGACTTGAAATTTGGTACACATATACTACGTGACGTCTACTATCCGCTTTCGGGGTGATGATTTGTATTACTCTTCATTTTTATTTTATTTTATTGTTGAATCAACTCTCAGCACCGCGCAGCAGGGAGACCGTGAGGCGCACATGCGCCGTTCTCATTCCCCGCCACCTTCGCTAATCATGCTTGTGGCAGATTGAAGACTTAAGTGCCAGCTTAAGTGAAAAATTAAAGAAAACGTACAAAGTAACGTTTAACGCGAAAAGATGCCAACGAAAGAAGAGAAGCAGTGAGCCGCTAGGGTGGAGAAAAGAAGAGCTGCTCAGGAAGCAGCAAGCGCATCAACCTCTGAGCAAACGAATGCTAAACAGAGACAGAGAAAGAGGATGAAAACTAGGAATGCTCAAGTCAAGTGTATTCACTGCACGTTATTGTGCAGTACGCCGTTACTGGTAATATATAAAAGTTATTGATTAAAATGGAAAATCATCAGATTACATCGTAATGTAAGCATGAAAAAAATGACCGCATCTCCAAGCGTGTAAATAGTAGGGTAAAATACTTATGTAAGACCGTAAGAGTGCTTCCCCTTTGAAAAATCAGCCGTCATTTTGTAAACAATATTGAAGTCAAATTTCAGACATGAAGAACATGCTTAAGTAGGCGGTTTCCGCACGAAGTACATACCCAAATGTTTAAAATTTGAAAGTAGTGTTAAAGATGTGCCCTGCACAGCACATATAATTATTTTTTCTCTTGTCTCTTGCACTTGTCCTCGGACAACTGAAACCAGAAAAACACGCTTTCCCGACGGTCAATTTACCCGTGTCGGACGAGTCGGGCGTTGGATTTCCGCACCCCTGCACACACACTTGAGGACAAGTGTTTCCATTGGTGCTGTTCTTCAGCCACCATATCCTTATGGAAAATACTGCTTATGCTTTCTGAATTTGGAACAAGGGTGTATTTAAGGCTTTACATTTGGACTTTATTATTCATTATGATTTGTTTTATTTATATTGTTTGCTAATATATTTGTTTATTTTAGTGCTCTTACTTCAGTTTAATAAATATTGCTATGCTTTATATTTGTGTACTTTTGTCTACACTTCTTGAGTAATTAAAATATATGAAGTAAATATAGAGCACTTAGTATGGGTAGGTATTCACTACTTCCCCACAAGTTTAGTGACTCAGGAATGACCAGAAGTGAGTAGCATGGTAATGATTAATGCATCGTTGTTAAGCAGCAATAACTAAGGCATATGAGCCTCCATTCTCTAGAAAGCCTAAAGAACCCATTGGCCTGCTTAAGCCAAAGTTAGTGAATTCCTATGTAAAGTACTTTGGAGTGTGCAGTCATCATTTATAACCAGTGCTTGAGTGGATAAGGTGTGTGCGTGTGGATCTTTCTGAATAAGTGCAAAAATAAGCCAGCCCAGTAACCAATACAAGGATGATGACAGCCATCTTCTCTTCTTAATGCCATCTCCTCCCATCTTCACTTGCCAATACCAAGACTGAAGGTGAAGGGGATTTAATATCACCAATCCATAAAATAACTTCATGAATGACTGACATGGGGTGAGTAACCTGTGGTGTCTTCTTATTTAGCTATTGAATACTTGATCCATTTGAAAGCATGTTTCTGTCTTGACCTCTCAAACTAGTCAGAGTGACAAACACTCTACATAATGAAGAAGGAATAGCACCCCAGATCATGAACTCTAATTCCACAGGTTTAAGAAACGGGAATTGTTAATTCAAAAGATATTTGTAATACTGCAGGTCCAGAAGAAGGTTATCTATCCTTGCTCTTTTGCTCCCTTTTAACTGCTGAGCCACAGTGTCCATTTTTAACAGACCTGTTCAACATTGCAGATTCCAGGCAACTGCAGTCAGGTTCTACATTTATTGTTTGCTGGAATCAGTGGCTGAAAAAAAATAGTTGCCACAATGTCAGGTCGATTTTATTTTTAATTTCATGGGTGTGATTAAGCAGATGGGCCTGGGGATGAACTACCATTCCACTCAAGGATGACTCTGTTTTGACACTAAATGCTAGCATAGGCTTTGGTTATCACAATCCTTCTGTGGGTGAAGAGTTTAATAAAATAGATAAAGTGATGTGTGGAAGTTTGGTAATACATATTTTTGTGCATGTGTATGTAGGATTTAAATAAGTGTTAATTAAAGAAGAACCAGTCTTAGGAACATTGATCCTGTTTCACCCAATGGAGCCTTGCACCCATCAATGGCACCTCCTGCTTTGAAAAATAAGAAACTCCTCACAAAAGAAATTGGAAATAGGGGAAGGGGCAGACAGCAAAACATATAATAATGTCACCAAAAACAGAAGTTTAACACTGTATTATATTACAAGAAAAATTAAGATTTAAAACCCTTTCTTGGCCATTGCTCACAAGAATCCTTTGCCTGTTGGTTTCCCCCCCTTAACCTCTTCTGTGTGGTTGACAGCAGACATAAATCTTTTACAATTATTGTGTGGTGTTGATAAACATTTAGTTTATTATTTTTATTCCTTGTTTTACCTGTCATTTAATTTTTATTCTGCATTTTATATTTTGGTTTCAGATTCTTTTTATTGTTTAGGCATTGTTAGTTATTCAACAGTTTTTACCATTTGTTAAACTGATGTTAAAACAATGTAAAAGCATGCAATCTTAATACCTAATGCCATATTCCTTGTACTTGCTAAGATCAGACCCAAATTCCGAACTGGAAAATATAACAGAAGTATGAAGAAGTGATCATTGCAGAAAAAAATACTACAGAGGCCATTCTTGGTACAGATAATCATCTAACACACACTAATAGTGCAAGAACAATGAGTGCTGCACAGGCTGCTGCAACTGGTTTTAGTAGGGCAATGTTATGAGAGGGCGAGGCCAGGCAATTCAGAAAAAGACAGAAGATGAGAGGGGGAGTGCTTTAGTGTAACTCAAGATAATAAAGTGGGTAGGCAACTCAATGTCCTGGGTATGACATTAAACTGCATCCGGCCCTGCAAGCAGTCCTCCAACTTGCAGGGAAATCATGTGGGTTGGTGGCAGAACAGCTGTGAGACAACAGAAAGGACTCCTTTTTGCTCTCTGCTGCAGCTGCCCATAGGAAAGCTGCTTGCACCATGAAGGGGGGAATGGGGGGACCCTCATGAGCCCCATCCCTGGAAGTCGAAACCATTGGAAAGCCAATAGTGGCAGACCTATTGGGGATCAGAACTGATGTGGTGCTGAGGCGTCGCCCACTGCACAGCAGCACTCGGGTCCCAATTTGAGGCGGCCCATCTGGGTAGGCACGTGGAACATCTTGTCTCTGCTCTCGGAGGAGCTGCATAAAGTCCTCATTTCAGTGGCAGCACTCTGAGTGCTCTGGGACTGGCCAGATCTCTGTGGTTGGATACAGTTTTATTGGTCTGGTTGCTCTAATGGCTGTCATACTTGGGGAGTAGCTGTCGCTGTAGTGGATCAGCTTCTTCCGATGGTGTCTAATGTCACTTCTTTCAACAAGCGTATTATGAGACTCTGATTATGGCACTCTCTGGTTGTCTGTTGTCTCAGTGTAGGCTCTGACCATGGTGAGTAATGTCTTTGTGAGGGAGACATTTTATTCACAACTTCGATCGGTGGTTGATGGGTACCTGCGAGATGACACTACTTTGGTCATGGATGACTTCAGTGTGACCACTGGCACTGACAGGGCTACCTTTGAAGATTGTCTCGGTTCCCATAGTTCTGGTGACTGTGGTGAAACTGGCTCCATGTTCCTTGTCTTTGTAAAAGGCCAGGGGCTGTGAATCACTGGATCCTGGTTCCAGCACCCTTAGCCGCATCGTTGGACTTGGTACTGCAATACTGGTGGTGCGCTGAAGATCGATCGATCACATCCTCGTGGGCATACAGTGCAAGCTCTTGCAAAATTGAAGGGTCTACAGATGTGCCCAGTTTGTGAATTCTGACCACAGACTTGTTGTTGCTACTCTGAAGGTCCAGTAGGTTACCACCAACTAGGAAAATGACTCCAAGATAAGGCTGCTAATGACGAGTTTGCACACAGTTTGTGTGAGGAACTTACGGATTTGGGTGCGACTAACGAGCCTAATGTGATGTGAGAGACCTTCTGTGACAAGACCCTGAAGGTTGCTGAGAGTTGCATTGGTGTTATCAGTGTTTCATCTCGCAGGGCACCCTGGATATCATTGAGAGGAGTTGCAGCTTATGGCTTGATGGCAACTCTGGTCTGTACTGGGAACTGAGAAGGATGGCTGCAAGGGTTCTGAGGGCAGATAAGGAGGTATTTGTTAGAGGAATCTGTGAGCAAGTGACACACCATCTATGGTCTAGTGACCCACATCCTGCTTACAGATGAATCGAGGTATTATACATATCCAAATCTGTTCGGCTGATGGAATGGTCCTTACGGATGACAATGCAGTTGTGACCCGCTGGACTGGCTACTTTGAGCAGCTGTTCAAAGTTGATCCTCCGGCTAGGATGTTGGATATCTCTGGATCCACGGTTCTTGAGGCTGATCCTCCAATTAGCTGTGAATCACCAAATCTCACTGAGATTGCACAAGCAGTGAACCAGCTCAGGGTAGGGAAGGCTGTGGGGATCTGTGATATCTGGGGTGAACTTCTCCAAGTTGGCTTGTACACTGGTACTGTGAGTGCTGTGCAAAGTGGAGAGAACCTCTGTGTTTTTCCCAGTTGATTCTGGGGTTTGTCAGGGGTGTGTTCTTGCTCCTACTTTGTTCAGTGCTTGCATGGACTAGGTGTTGGGCAATGTCGTGGGGTCCAGTGGCTGTGGGGAATCTGTTGGTGAAGAAAGATTCACTGATCTTGACTTTGCTGACGATGCTGTGATCTTCGTGGAGTCAATGGAGGCTCTTAATCAGGGCGCTTGAGAAACTGAGCGAGGAGTCTGTGTGTCTGGGCTTGTGAGTGTCCAGTATAAAAAACAAAATCCAGGCCTTGAATGACCTCTTAGGCACAGCCATCAGCAGTGTGTCTGTCTGCAAGAGGTTTACTTACCACATCAATGACATTCTTATCTCTGCTGACTCTTCCTATGAAGTCAGTAGACAGATTTGTAACGGCCGACCCCTTTTTCCCAGCCGGCAGCTACACCTCCAAGACCAGTGGCCTGGATAATTAACTGAGAGATAATCTAACTATCAAGCCGTACTTCTTACCAATTAAACTTTCCCCCCCAACAATCGACGGTGAAAAATATGAGCACAAAAACAGGATGTAAAATTAAACAGATTATATGTATTAAATGAAATATCAAAATAGAAACATATAAATATAAATATCCCTCCACCCCAGCAACAACAAGACACCACCAAATATATATATATATATACACAACAAAAACCCTCCCTTGTCCCTGTAACAAATAAACACACAACACGAAAACAACAATGACTGATAAACTGAAAATGAATGAGAACGTGAGTCCGGTAATAATGAAACTGTCCTGAAAGCGGATGACTGAATTAGTGATATTGAGTTGTTTGAATCTCCCCGGAAAAAATGGAACAGCCTCACCGTGAATCCTCGTGTGTATGGTGGATGATTAAGTCCTACCCCGGGGTCTTTCGTGGTGAGGTCCTTGAAATAAATCCGGCAGATGGAAAAACAAACTGGATTGGCAAGCGCGATGTGGACAATAACTGGTACAGGTTGCTCGTGGTCGTGAATGTAAAATCTCCTTCTCTCCTCTCTCTTCCTTCTCCTCCTGCTGGCTTAAATAATCCTGTGACGGCTGTGATTGAATGATTGTAAACCGGTGTTTTCCAGGTTTGTGGCTGTGGTCTCCTTCCATCATCCGTCCCCTTTTTACGGGGACGGCATAAACTGATGCACAAACAGTAAACGGGACAATGAAACGAGACGCACTCAGAACTGACATTTAAACACTATGTGGCCCTGCTACATTCCCCCCCCCAACCTTGGACAAGGGAGGGCCGAAGTACGGCTTGAGATTGGCCACATGGATTGTGTCTATCTTGGAGTCAGTGCCGATACCCCTTTGAAACTGGAAATTAACGGGACCTGTTTGAGAAATGATTTTGGCCGGACCTAACCATTTAGGCGCTAGCTTGGCGGAGAACCTTTTGCTGGCATCCGAGAGATGGTGAGCTCTAATCCAGACCAAATCACCCGGCTGAAAGTGCACTTCCTTACGCCGGGCATTATATAACTTGGCATGTCTGGATGTCGAACTCACCAACCTCTGTTGGATTCTCCGCCGTAATTCCTCAATTTTGAATAGGTTATTGTAACTGGTGGTTTCTGGATTAGGGGCTCTGGGAAGGAGTCGGTCAAGCGGGCCCTTTAGCTGTCTGCCCAGCGCAACCAAAGCAGGCGTCTCACCTGTGGCTTCGTGCACAGCGGTGTTCAGGGCAAACCGGAGCTCGGGGAGCCATTTATCCCAGTCCTGATGGCGTTCACCCACATAGGAGGCGATCATGTTCTTCAGGATCCGGTTCACTCGCTCTGTCATGTTAGCCTGGGGATGGTAAGCTGTTGTCAGGTTTTTCTTCACTCCCCAGGCTGTATAAAGTTCATCTAATAGAGAGCTCATGAACTGCGGACCCCGGTCTGAGACGATGTTCTTCGGCACCCCCCAGCGGGTGAAGATTTCATTCTTCAGGGTGGAGCAGATCTTGTTAGTCTTGGCATCCGTTAAGGCAAACAGCTCCACCCACTTTGAAAAATAATCAATCACCACCATCAGGACGGTCTTCCTCGAGCTGGTAACAGGAAAAGGCCCCATCAGGTCGACTCCCAAAGTCTCCCCCGGTCCATCCGCGATTGTCGATTGCAGAAATCCTGCCAGTTTACCAGGTGGGTTTTTGAGCGGTTGGCAGGTGATGCACTTCTTCACATGGTGGCAAATGTCTTTCCGGACAGACGGCCACCACGCAACCCCCAGGATCTTTAATAAAGTCTTTGTCCTTCCAAGGTGACCACCTAAAGGACTGTCATGATAGTAAATTAGGAAGTCTGGGATGAGCTCTTCCGGGACCACTAGTTGGTGTTGCAGACCCCCAAGGGAGGATGGAGTGGTCCTGTACAGAACCCCCTGGAGGTCCACGAAGTGTACCCGGTCGGTACGCTGCTGCTCCAGTCCCTCCCTGATGCTCTGGCAGAATGGACTGGTGGCTTCTGTTTGAGCCAGGTCTTCAAGGCTTCTTGGCAGAGGGAGGATCATCTTCTTTGCCTCTGCCAAACACACCATCCCCGGTGGCTCGGACACCCTGGACAGAGCATCAGGCACAATATTGCCACAGCCCTTCCGATAGGTCACCTTGAAAGTGAAGTTCTGGAGGCGGAGTACCCACCTGGTTAGACGGGAGGAGGTCTTCGGGTGATTAAATACCCAGGTCAGAGCGTGATGGTCGGTGTACACTTCAAATTCAACCCCCTCCAGATAGTGTCTCCACTTTTCCACAGCCCACACGACAGCCAAACACTCTTTTTCAGCTGTCGAATAATTGAGCTCGGCGCCGTGCAAGGCTCGAGAGGCGTAAGCGATGACGTGTTCAGCCTGGTGGATTTTCTGAGTGAGCACGGCGCCAAGCCCCAGGTTGCTGGCATCGGTTTGTACCTGGAAAGTGAGCTGCGGATCTGGCTGGGCCAGAACGGGCGGCTCTTGAAGGTGACTCTTTAGTTGCTCGACCGCGTCCTGGCACTCTGCTGTCCACTCCCACGGGACATCTTTTTTTCTTAGGTTGTTCAAGGGAGCCGCTATATCAGCCATCCGGGGAATGAACTTGTGATACCACCCCACTAACCCAAGGAAACGTTGCAAAGATTTCAAATCCGTGGGCGTGGGGTAGTCTCGGATGGCTAAGGTCTTCTCGGGGTCTACAGCGACCCCCTCAGATGAAAGAATGTGCCCGAGGAAGCGTATGTGGGGTTGAATGAAGGTACACTTCTTCGTGTTCAGCGTAAGGTGTGCTTGATGTAATCGTTGGAAGATGGTGTCGAGGTCCTGGAGATGTTGTTTAATAGAAGGGGAGTAAATAATGACGTCAATCGATGTATACAAAGCAGATCTTGCCTATCAACCCCCTCAGGACTTGCTCCATGAGCCGCTGGAAGGTGGCCCCAGCATTTTTAAGCCCAAAAGGCATGACTGTGAACTGGAACAAGCCTTCAGGGGTGATGACTGCCGTCTTCTTCCTACTCCCCTCGTCCATCGGCACCTGCCAATAGCCACTGCGGAGGTCTAGTGTGCTGAAAACTGCAGCTCCATGCAGTGACTCCAGAATCTCATGAACCAGGGGCATGGGATATGCGTCCAGGCTCGTCTTCCCGTTAACCCCCCTGTAGTCCACGCAGAAACGATAGGTGTCATCCGTCTTCTTTACGAGGACCACAGGGGACGCCCAGGAGGAGGAAGATGGTTCGATTATTCCCTCGGCGAGCATTCGATCCAGGTGTTCTTTAATTATGCCCTTCTTTAGTGGAGAAACACGGTAAGCTCGGTGCCTTATTGGAACTTCGTCCGAGGTGTGGATCACGTGGGTAACTCCACGGGCGACTCCTAATTTCTCAGTCCACACCTCGGCCCACTTCTTCAGCACCGGCCGTACCTCTTCGGGTTGTTCCTCCACAGGGGCTGCCGCCGAGGTGCTTACGTCACTCCTCACTGCCGCGTAGAAGCCAATGAATTCCGAGCCCAGCTCTTCTTTGGATTTATGAATGAAGTCGCATACCCCTTCCCCTGGCACCGTATACCCCCTGGGACTGAGATGGATGGTCATCCTCATGGTGGTTAAAGAGTCCAGCCCAAGGAGTAACGGGACGGACAGGTGCCGGTCATCCAGGACATACGTATCCATCTCCCAGGTGGTGGAAAGTACACTGTACCTCAAGGGGACTTTGCCCAGGGCTCTGTGTTCACTCCCATCTGCCAATACAAATCGGACAGACGGGGCAGATGTTAAGTTGTCTGTCGGTCGGCTAATCTTCTTCCACATGCTTGAGCGGATTAAGGTGTGATGGCTCCCTGTATCCACCACCGCATCTACCTGCCACCCCCGAAGCTTCACTGGGACGATCAGGAGGGACGTACTCGCTTGGATGATGGCGAGATCGGCTTCCGACCGGCAAGGTTTGGCTCGCTGGGGTTTTAGGGGCTGGGTTTCTCGTGTACTGGCTTGTACTTTATTCCAGTACGTTTTTGAGTTTCCCCAGTCCCGTTCCACTTGCGAGCCCACCTTCACCAGGTCTTCCACCGACCCCACCACCCCCCTGAGACCCCCAGCTAACCGCGGGTTGCAGGCATTAAGAATGCGGCGGACCACCTCTTCTTCAGACATAGCCGGCCGCCACTTCAAACACAAAGCCCGATATTCATAGGCGAAGTCCCGGATGGATTGCGAAGGCAGTTGCACCATGGATCGCAGCTTGTCCTCCAGTTCAGATTCATAGTCTTCCGGAAGAAAAGCCGCGAGGAAAGATCGACGAAAGGATCCCCAGTCTTTAATATTCTTCTTGGCCGTCAGCCACCAGCTCCGCACCGGCCCCGAGAGGGATGCCCCTATCACCCCCATAAGCTCTTCTGGGGTTAAAGGGTTAACAGCCAGGTACGCCTCTCCTTCTTCCACAAAGTTGAGGACATCATCGATGTTATAAGGGGCCCCCAACTTGGGAAAGGAAAGGCGCACCCCAGGAACAGAGGGCCGATTGATGTATTCACCCCCCCCACTAGACCTGTACGGTGTTGAATGACAGGGTGACTGACGTAACGTCTGGAGACTCCTTCGGACCTCCCCCTGAAGAGTTTCTTGCCAGCGTTGATCCCGCCTCTGTAGGCACAACACGATTTCCCGCCCCAGGAGTTGAACTTGCTCACTAAGATATTCTTTTACTTTCTCCTGGGAGCTGCTGATGCGAGCCCGCAAGGCATCTTCGCGCCCGAGCGCACTTTCAGCAACCTCGCGGACTTTCTCATCCAGCCGGGTTAGTTGTTGCGCCAGATCTTCCCACGGAGGCGAGACATCCTCCAAGCATTCCTCCTCAGGTCCATGGTGATCTTTGAGGTACAGCGACTGCAACGAATCCACCACCTCCTGCACCGCTGAACACGCTCTGACCGTGACGTGCCGTGCCCCGGCTACTCCATCATCACACCGCGGCGAAGCAATGGTGTCGTCCTGCTCGGCACGCACTATAGACATATTAATTGGGGAAATTGTGTAAAGGCAGACAGCGATAGATATTTATTTAGATTCCTCAGAGAGGGCACCACTTTATGTAACGGCCGACCCCTTTTTCCCAGCCGGCAGCTACACCTCCAAGACCAGTGGCCTGGATAATTAACTGAGAGATAATCTAACTATCAAGCCGTACTTCTTACTAATTAAACTTTTCCCCCCCCACAATCGACGGTGAAAAATATGAGCACAAAAACAGGATGTAAAATTAAACAGATTATATGTATTAAATGAAATATCAAAATAGAAACATATAAATATAAATATTCCTCCACCCCAGCAACAACAAGACACCACCAAATATATATATATACACAACAAAAACCCTCCCTTGTCCCTGTAACAAATAAACACACAACACGAAAACAACAATGACTGATAAACTGAAAATGAATGAGAACGTGAGTCCGGTAATAATGAAACTGTTCTGAAAGCGGATGACTGAATTAGTGATATTGAGTTGTTTGAATCTCCCCGGAAAAAATGGAACAGCCTCACCGTGAATCCTCGTGTGTATGGTGGATGATTAAGTCCTACCCCGGGGTCTTTCGTGGTGAGGTCCTTGAAATAAATCCGGCAGATGGAAAAACAAACTGGATTGGCAAGCGCAATGTGGACAGTAACTGGTACAGGTTGCTCGTGGTCGTGAATGTAAAATCTCCTTCTCTCCTCTCTCTTCCTTCTCCTCCTGCTGGCTTAAATAATCCTGTGACGGCTGTGATTGAATGATTGTAAACAGGTGTTTTCCAGGTTTGTGGCTGTGGTCTCCTTCCATCATCCGTCCCCTTTTTACGGGGACGGCATAAACTGATGCACAAACAGTAAACGGGACAATGAAACGAGACGCACTCAGAACTGACATTTAAACACTATGTGGCCCCGCTACAGATTGAGAGAGCATGGGGGGGTCATGAGGTTGCTGGAAAGGGTTGTGTGACGCTCCTAATATCTATGCAAAGAGACAAAGTTCCAAGTCTATAGAGTCCTGGTGCTTCCTGTCTTGCTATATGGTTGTGAGACATGGACGCTATCCAGTTACCTGAGACAAAGACTAGACTTCTTTGGTACTGTGTCTCCTCAGAAAATCCTTGGGTACCGCTAGTTTGACTTTGTTTCGAATGAGTAGTTACTCATGGAGTCCCGAAGCAGTCACATTACCTGCAGCAGATAAAAGGTCATTTCCGGAGGGTGGGATTGGACTGCATATCTGCCTGGGGGGTTGCCAACCAGAATCCCAAGCTGTTTCATTGTGTGGTGGGTGTGGCAATGCGCTGTACCCGTGCATGCTCCCCAGACAAGGGAGGGTCAAAGAAACCTGCATAGCTAATGTCTTAAGAGCAATTAGGGCTGGACTTCCAAGTAAGAATTCAATTGTATTCTGTACTAGTCACAAAACTACTGCTACTACTACTACTAGAGTATTTGTATCCCTTCATTTCTTTTCGCTACTTCCTTTTATTTGTAACCTCCCCATTTTTAAATATTCGTTGGCCTTATTTTGAGTGAGGAGGAACAACAGAATGGCACTCTCCTTTTCACAATATACAATATGTTTTGAATCTCAAGCAGGATTTAAAAAACGAGAGCTTAAAAGGACAAACAACACCCAAATAGAATGCTATCGTTTTACAGGTCAAACTGTTGCATGTCTTTGTGCTCTGTTGGCATTTTTATTTTACACTTATGAATAGTTTAATTATCGCCTCTACTTTTTTTTTTTTTTTATTGTGTGCATTTCCTGTATGACATTTTCTTCTGGGTTGTCACACTGATTGCTTGGAATACTTTTGCCATTGCCTTGTGTAATTGGAGCCATATTGTTCTCTTCATTTCTATTTAAGAATTAAAGAATGTCACCTTTGACTGTTTGACAAATTTAATGTTTTGGATTTGCTGCATTGAAGCTTAAAGTCTGATTGCCTAATCCTTGACAGCTTTTTCTACATTTTGATTGTCTCACATTCTCATTTACCTTTGCCACTTGCATTATTTTTCAGGGAACATACAGGAAATAAATTAAATGAATAGGTTATTGGTTATCACAGATGCTTGAAAGCACACCCAAACTCAACTCTTGTCAGCCCAGTTTTAGAGTCTCCAATACATTTAATAGTTTTTTGGACTTTGATAAATTCCTGTTCACACAGAAGATACTGCAATCAGCTGTTGAACTTGGGATATAAACTGTATAAAGCAGCCATGCTAAACACTGAGCAATTATGTCCATATGCTGTATACAGTAATATGCCATTCTACAATAATGACCCTTTATTTACCTCTTAATTAGGTGAAAGCTTGCAAATTAGAAATTTAATTATACTTTGTTTCCCATCTTTAAGTCAATTTATGCCTATCCAAATAAGATCAGTCTCTTGAATATTGTGACCTTGTGTTATTGAAATTACCATGGATATAGTTAGATTTGGCCTTTACCCATTTCCTGACTTTCACCACATTAATTTAGGACTCTACGGTGGCAACTTAGCTTATTAGAAAACATCTTCTTTGTGTTTCACCTGTTCCCGTTAGTGGTCGCCACTAACCACTTGCATGTCCTCTCTTACCACATTCATAAACCTCTTCTTAGGCCTTTCTCTTTTCCTCTTACATGGCAGCTCCATCCCTTCTCCCAATATACCCAGCATCTCTACCCTGCACATGTCCAAACCAATGCAATCTCATCTCTCTGTCCAACCTCAGCTGACCCTCTAATGTACTCATTTCTAATTCTGTCCATCCTGGTCACACCCAATGCAAATCTTAACATTTTTAAATCTGCCACAGCTAGCTCTGTCTCCTATTTTTTGGTCAGTGCTACCGTCTCCAACCCATATAACCGCTGTTTTCACTACCGTCTTGTACCCGTCTATCACAAATTACTCCTGACACTCTTCTCCACCCTATCTTCTTCACCCCTCTACCACACTCCCCGTTAATCTGTACTGTTGATCCTAAGTATTTAAACTCATCCTTCCTGCCAACCCAACTCCTTGCATCCTCACCATTCCACTGACCTCCCTCTCATTCACACACAAGTATTCTTTCTTGTTCCTACTCGCCTTCATTCTTCTCCTCTAGAGCATATCTCCACCCCTCCAGTCTCTCCTCGACCTGCTCCCTACTCTTTTTACGGATCACAAGGGACTCCTGTCTAATCTCGTCTGTCAACCTGTCCATCACCCTTACCAATAACAAAGAACTCAGAGCCGTTCCCTGATGTAATCCCACACACAACTTGAACACATCTGTCACTCCTACCGCAGACCTCACCATTGTCACACTCCCCTCGTACATATCCTGTACAACTCTTATGTACTTCTCTGCCACTCCCGACTTCTTCATACAATACCACAACTCCTCTCTAGGCACCCTGTCATATGCTTTCTCCAGGGCCAAAAAGACACAATGCCTTCCCTATACTTCTGGCCTTCCCTATACTTCATCAACATAAAATAAAAAGGCATTTTCTTTTATCAATTGCAAAAAGAATACATGATTGTAGTTACAATTTTCTTTCCAAATCAGAGTCCTAACAAAGGCAAAGCCAAAGGCAATTTCAGTATCATAACTAAAAAGTCCTAAATTACAATTTATGACCTCCTTACATTCTATAAATTTGTCATTCATGCAATTTTTCAGTCACGAAATGTAAAACTAATTAAAAATAGTTTTTAAAGTTTTTTTTTTGGGGTGAAAAGCAACTAACATTGCTTCTTAAGCACTTGTTAGCTCAATAATACAGATAATCCACAGCTCTCTAGTAAAATCAATAATATTCTATATTTTTTCACAACACCATAGAGAACACAGCATGGCTTTTAAAAAAGGTGGCATACTGAATAATTTTTGCATGAAAATGACACCATCATGCACATTACTGTGCAGTCTCTATGGAGGAATGTACCATGTAGGGTCTCTGTCTCTGATGCACTTTTAGGGTTGCAATTTCTAAGACTGCCGTAGCAATTGGCACAAACAAAGCACACATTTCATAGCTCAATCAAATGTCTATGTCTGACAGAAAATATTTTTTTCGTCAGAGATCTTTATATATACTTTAAATAAAAAGCAGATGTATACAGAATTAACACAAAAATATTTCGATTTTGCTAAATTTTATTTTGTACAAATAGTTGGTTCATCACTTTTTTGAAACTGACTTTCATACTTTATCGAACATCATTTCATAAAGTTAAGTTGTTTACTAGTTATAATGATAATATTCAAAAATAGTAATCCTGAAGGTTCTGGGCTGGTCATTGAGTGCTTACTAAATTGAGGTGATCTCATTTTTCTGTTACCTCCATCTTTCCCATGTTATCCCAGGGGCTCCTGGCCTGACTCCTGGTAACCCTTGCTCTAGATGTCCCTACAATCTTGATTGAAGCTAAAGAATGCATTTAAGTTTCACTACCTTAGATCTAAATGCCTTTTTACAAAAAGATTTTCTTATGAAAACAGTAGCAAAATATGACTTTCATTTAGTGAAATTTGATGCAATGCTATATTAATCGGACAGCACCAACTTGTTTTTGGTTCCCAGTTTGGTAACATTTTGTTCTTTTATTTATATATATATATATATATATATATATATATATATATATATATATATATATATATATATATATATATATATATATATATATATATATATATATATACAGATATCTCCATCCATCCATCCAGTTTCCAACCCGCTGAATCCGAACACAGGGTCACGGGGGTCTGCTGGAGCCAATCCCAGCCAACACAGGGCACAAGGCAGGAAACAATCCTGGGCAGGGTGCCAAACCACCGCAGGACACACACAAACACACCCACACACCAAGCACACACTAGGGCCAATTTAGAATCGCCAATCCACCTAACCAGCATGTCTTTGGACTGTGGGAGGAAACCGGAGCGCCCAGAGGAAACCCACGCAGACACGGGGATATATATATATATATATATATATATATATATATATATATATATATAAATAAATAAAAAAATTTATGTGTGTGTGTATATACTCTATGTACAATGGCTATTATTTAATAGTTATCTTTAATTTCAGTCTGACATGCAGCAAAAAACTGAGTCAGTCCAAGAAGATTCAGACCTGGATCGCAAGCGGCGAGAGACAGAAGCATTGCTGCAAAGTATTGGAATATCTCCGGAGCCTCCATTAGGTACAAATAAAATATGTGATTGTGAAGATCGTACCAGACAAATGAATTTGTGTTAAATGAGAAAGTAAATGAAAAATCTGATTATTGTAGTAACAGTTTTGTAAAATACTGCACTGACCTCTACTATTTGATAACATAAAAATTTGGACACAGGCAAAAGTTAAATAAAAAATGACCACATATTGTTGTTATCCATAGCCTGTTAGTATTTTTAGTGTACTGGATTTGCTTTACTCATCACATATATCTCCCAATTCTCACTTTAAAGATGCAATGCTACAAATCAGATTCTTCAAGCCTTTTTAACTGTCTGAATTATTTTGCATAGTTTGACTGTTTGAATGCAGTATAATCAGTGGCTTGACTTACTATCCGCACTCTTTTGTAGCATATAGTGCATGCATTACATGAATCATTTCTTTAAGAGAAATGTTGCTTTTTTGTTTTTTTGTTTTTTTTTAATTTGTGCATGCTCTGTTCTAAATATTTGCTCCTTCTCTTTTGTCTGATTTTGGGGAAAATTATTTAAGTTGAATGTGCCTGTAGCAGCAATCACACTTAACTGTTTTTATACATTAATTAATATTAGAAACATAAAGGTATGATACTGCTTTTTGCCTGTCTTAAATGATCTCACACTCATTCATATATGTACTAACCTTCATGCCAGGTCTGGACTCAAATTCCATTATCATGCTATACTGTATGCCCTTATTTAGAGACTCTTCAAACTGTTGCAAAGATATCTAAATGTATGTTATTTGTTTTATTGTATTACATCAAAAATTGGCATTAGAGCTAATTTTTAATCAGTTTCTGTATAGGTCTTGGTGTTTCATTATTAATTTAAGTTCAGTGTTTACAAAGTGTACCCATAAGGAAAGGGATTTAAAAGCTCAAGATTACAGTTTGGATATTTCAAGTTAGAATGGTAATCTTTTTGACAGACACTATACAACTAAATCGACTGTTTTCATCATTCTGATTTTTTAAATGTGTTTGAAGATAGCAAATGCATACAAAAATATTATGAATAATTACAACATACAGATTTTCAAAGACCATAAGGGAAGTATAGTATATTCTTAATGTATCTCTGTGTATAGAGAATTAACTATTACCACGTGAAATTGCTAGGTTTGTGTTATTGTATCATATATACTGTATATACAAATATATTGACTCGTACATCAGTGGGTCTTCATTTTACATAGTTCTCTTTACTATTGATGAATGCCTTATATTACAAATAAGACTACAGTTGTTAGGAAGATAAAATGCATTATATTAAAAATAATGCATTATCAGCCACTGTGAATTAAAGGATAGCAGTACACCAAAGTTCTGACATTGTTCTCTTTGCAGCAGAATTATGCAATAGTGACACATTTAAAATGAATTATTTCACAATAAAAAATAATTTAATTTATGCTTTACATATTACAACAATATATAATTTATTATTGCATATATTGTAACTACTAATTAGTCTCAATAAAATTATAACTCATGTAAGAGTTGGGGGTCACAATCACAAAAACGTCTTTTTTATTGATGAGGGTGAGATGCCAGAGCACAGGGAACTTGGGAAACAGGATTGTTGCTGTTGTCATCCAGGCCTAAAGATATCTGTGACAAACTGGGGTGGACATGTTAAAGTCAGAGGTAGACTGAGTTCAGATTTTTTCATGTGTGACAAGTGTTGCTAGGATGCCAAATGAATAAGACAAATTATTTTTTGGTTTGGCCAAAACTCCTTACAGTACCCATTTTTACATAGGTGCTCAAAAATTCTCAATTTTGACTGCCTTAAGTAAAAAATGAGCAAAAATCCAAATGTTCTGGAAGTGTTCTTTTGTCCGAATTCATTATAAAGTTCGTAGCTTTTCTCTCCAAAATTTTTATTGGAACTAGCAATTAAAGAGGATGACATCATGGAGAAAAGCATAGAAATTGCAATAGGGCATTATTCACTGTGTATGCAATCAAATAGTGTATCATTCATAATGTGCATGCTCTCTAAAATGCAATAACTAACTTGCAGTTTTCTTATTAATAAAACATTCAGATCGGGGTACGGTATTCCAACAATGACCACATTTCAGAGTAATATTTCTTGTGTTTACAGTTTATTAATATATTAAAATGAATTGCATTAATATTAATAAATTTACTGACATCTAGTGATGACCAAACCCTGCTGAATTTACCTCATCTTGAGTTCAGCCAAATCACGTACAGGTTCAGAAATTTCACCGCTTTGATGAATTTCAACACCTTTCGGGATGTAACATTAATTAACCTCTGTTCATTTGGGTTCCTGCCTTTTTTATGCTAAAGAATTATTGATTACTTATAATTTTGTTTAATCATAATAATCCAATTTATTCATAACACAAGAATTATAGAAAAGGGATATATGGATGCGTATCTAGACACAAAGACAATAAACAATGTACAAAGCATAAATCTAGGTTACTTTCTCCTTTTCTTCTATACGTAGGGTATGATTCTTGTCCCAGAAATTGCTCTAGAAGATATTTTTGTTATAAGATTATTATCTATTAGCTGGATAAATGAGTATACAGTAATCCCTCCTCCATCGCGGGGGTTGCGTTCCAGAGCCACCTGCGAAATAAGAAAATCCGCGAAGTAGAAACCATATGTTTATATGGTTATTTTTATATTGTCATGCTTGGGTCACAGATTTGCGCAGAAACACAGGAGGTTGTAGAGAGACAGGAACGTTATTCAAACACTGCAAACAAACATTTGTCTCTTTTTCAAAAGTTTAAACTGTGCTCCATGACAAGACAGAGATGACAGTTCTGTCTCACAATTAAAAGAATGCAAACATATCTACCTCTTCAAAGGAGTGTGCGTCAGGAGCAGAGACTGTCATAAAGACAGAGAAAGCAAACAAATCAATAGGGCTGTTTGGCTTAAGTATGCGAAGCACCGCCGGTACAAAGCTGGAGCAGGGAGAGAGAGCTGCACACAGAGGGTAGCAACGTGAAGATAATCTTTCAGCATTTTTAGACGAGCGTCCGTATCGTCTAGGTGTGCGAACATGACAAGACAGAGATGACAGTTCTGTCTCACAATTAAAAGAATGCAAACATATCTTCCTCTTCAAAGGAAACAGAGAGGAAAGCAAACAAATCAATAGGGCTGTTTGGTGAACATTTAAACTGTGCTCCATGACAAGACAGAGATGACAGTTCTGTCTCACAATTAAAAGAATGCAAACATATCTTCCTCTTCAAAGGAAACAGAGAGGAAAGCAAACAAATCAATAGGGCTGTTTGGCTTAAGTATGCGAAGCACCGCCGGTACAAAGCTGTTGAAGGCGGCAGCTCACACCCCCTCCGTCAGGAGCAGAGAGAGAGAGAGAGAGAGAGAGAGAGAGAAACAAAGTCAAAAATCAATATGTGCCCTTTGAGCTTTTAAGTATGCGAAGCACCTTGCAGCATGTCGCTTCAGGAAGCAGCTGCACAAAAGATAGCAACGTGAAGATAATCTTTCAGCATTTTTAGACGAGCGTCCGTATCGTCTAGGTGTGTGAACAGCCCCCCTGCTCACACCCCCTACGTCAGGATCACAGATAGTCAGCGCAAGAGAGAGAGAAAGAAAAGTAAGTTGGGTAGCTTCTCAGCCATCTGCCAATAGCGTCCCTTGTATGAAATCAACTGGGCAAACCAACTGAGGAAGCATGTACCAGAAATTAAAAGACCCATTGTCCTCAGAAATCCGCGAACCAGCAAAAAATCCGCGATATATATTTAAATATGCTTACATATAAAATCCGCGATAGAGTGAAGCCGCGAAAGGCGAAGCGCGATATAGCGAGGGATCACTGTATCTTTAACATTTCTTACTGTAACTTCTCAGTGTCTTTCTCTCAGGTCATGTTTGTTAATATGTATTGTATGTGTGTTAAGTTAGAGACAGGCCAAAGTCAGATAGTGTTGGTGTCTGCAGGTACAACAATTAAAGTCTCACAAGCTTAACACATCTAAAAGAAGAAAAAACACATATGGAGAAAAGTGAAACAATTTGCGCAAAATTAAATTCACAGCAAAACTGTGTTTCACCACAAGTGAAACTCATGCCAGTGGCAAATATATTTTCACTTCATCTGCATTGTTTTTCTCTAAAAGCATGGAGAAATTTATTCTGCTGTAGAGTATAGAAAGGAAGGCACAGCTGAACAGCACTTAGCTGTGAATATTTCTGAGGACCTACTAAACTCCACTGGTGTGGATATTTGGCCTCTGGTTAGCCTTCAGAAGGACACTGGCTTTGATCAGCTTGCAGAGTTGGGGAAAGTGAGAATACATGGCAGTACCTCTGATTCCAAATGAGTGGTGCAAGAAGGACCCAACAGTGCGACTATGTAGGCAGGCAGCACATGAGGTAAATGATAGTGCATGGAGCTGCATGGAAGGAGCTGTGTGTAAGATAAGAGAGGCAGAGGAAGGAGGCTGTGGTTTTGGCTCTGGAATGGACCTTATTGATCACCAATATTTCTTGCTTTCCACTCCAAAAAATAATAAAAAAAAAATTTTAGTGAGTTTTGCTTTTTACAAGTGAACAATCACATGCAAAATTAATTTTTACGGGCAGTTTTGTATGCTTTGTGAAACTCTGCTGTTTTGCTTATCAAAGCTTGTTATTCCCATTTGAAGTAAAGTCAATAACAATACATGCACATGCTAATAATACCCTTGCCGTGTACTGTCTTGGGTATGAGGTTACAAGTAGTATTTGCTCTAGTATGTTACCCAGAACCAGAAGTGCAAAGTGGTAGTAATACTTCTAATTGATGGTTCTTGCCATCACAACAGCTTTGTCTAAAGTCTTTGGCGTCTACAGACAGATTGCATTGGAAGAAGAATGTGTTTTGTGATGTCCATCTGTACTACAGTTGAAGTTATTTGAGAGCTGAGATGTTGATTCCCTCTTGCTAGCATAAAATATGTGTGCTTAAGGTTAGTAAAAAGACAACCAGGTGATTCAGTAAAATTAATGCATTTATTTAATGCATGGTCTGTCTTGCTTGTATATCTCATTTTATTGTAGCTACGTTGGACTCAAGGTGTCATGCATGTCTTACTGCTGAGGCAAGTCCAGAACTAGAATATCTCTTGGTGTAAAGGAGTACTCAGCATTTTGTTGATGAAACATTCTAAACAATTGGGAGTCCACTGCAAGAGCTGAAACTGAGTCCAGACACTAGTCAATGAAGGGAAGGAGCTTTAAGTGCTCATCTTTGATTATTAAGGAATGAAAAGACATTGTATTTTTGGTTTCTTGGTTGTGCATTAGTCCATCCTTTTGGGTTGTACTTGGTGTGTAGGTTTGTCCATCAAGACTTGAAAAATTAGCTATGGTCACTCTACTTGCTAACTGCTGATGGCCAGGCATCATCCATGCTTTCACTACATATTGACAACAATGTTTTTGGAATAGTAAACCAAGATATATAGTTGTGGCCAAAATATTAACACTGCCACAGTTTTGTTTCAGATAATGCACCAGTTCTTCCACAAAATTTATTACATGACATAATGATTGCTATTAACATATGTATTTCATTTATTTGTGTTGGAAGAACACAAAAACATAAGAATAAAAGACATCTCTAATCTTATTTCACACAGAGCTACTACTCTTGACTTAATATTTGGTGGTACACCCTTCAGATGGCTATGAATGAGCTTCTTGCACCTCTATAATGGAATGGTTAAACTCTTCTTTTTCAAACTGCTCCAGATTTCCCAAATTTGATGGGTGCCTTCCCCCAACGGCTCTTTTCAGATCTTCCCACAAGTGTTCAATGGGATTTAGATTAGGACTCATTGCTGACCTTATCAAAAAAGTCCAGTGATTGTTTTGAAACCATTTCTGCATGCTTTTTGAAGTGTGCTTTGGGTCATTGTCATGCTGAAAGGCCAGTGACCTTCGACAGAAACCAAGCTTTATGATACTGGGTTCTACATTTCACTCCAAAATTCTTTGGTAGTCCTCGAATTTTATGGAAGCATGCATAGTGTCAAGGCATCCAGTGACAGAGGTGACAAAAAACCCCAACACATCAGTGATTCATCTCCATGTCTGACAGTAAGGATACTATTATTGAAGGCTTAATTTTTTTTCTGTAAACACAAAGATGTTATGCTTTAGCAAAAAGCTCTAATCTGTCCAGAGTAAATTCTCCCAGAATAATTTCGGCTTGTTTGAGAGTTTTTAGCAAACTCCAGTCTGTTTTTTTTAATGTCTCTGTGTCAGAGCTGGGGTCCTTCTGGGTCTCCTACCATAGAATGCCCATTTAATGAGATGGAAATGGATATTTTCATCTCTTGTACCTTGTGTCTGAAGGTCACCTTGGATATTTTTTCTGTTGATTGAGGTTCTTTCTCCACCTTTTGTGCAATCTTTTGCTGCAATCGTTCATCAATTTTTTGCTTCCATCCACATCCAGGGAGGTTGACTACAGCGCAATGGACCTTAAACTTCTTGATGATGATGCGTATAGTGGACAAAGGAACATGAAGGCTGCTGCAGATGGATTGTTTATATCTTTCTACTGTTTTGTTTCTTGCCTCCTTGGACAGTTTATTTTACTGGCTGAATATTTGACTTAAGTTGGCAGGACTTGGAATAGCAGTTACTGCAGAATTATCTGTTTGAAATCCAATTATTTCTTAATATTTTTAAAAGTGACAATAATTTTGTCAATAGCCTTTTTGGGCTCGGTGTGAAATAAGATTAGATTTTTAGCTTTTTACCCAGGTTTTTTTGTGTTCTTCATTGCAAATAACCGACATACATATGTTAACACCAATCATTTTGTAATGTTGTAAATTTTGTGGAAGAATTGGTGCATTATCTAAAGAAAACTTACAGCAGTGGAAATATTTTTGGCCAGAACTGTACTACTGCAACAGTAAAATGTCAAAAACAAAACTTTCTTTGGATTCTTTTAGAATAAATTACCTAGGCTGACATCGTATTCTTGGAAAAGGCATCAAATTAAATACCACTTGTAATGATGTAGTTATTTGTCTCCATATTTTGTTTGTTTTTTATCCCTTAAATGTTCTCAAACTGATTTTTTCATATAGCACCACCATTGTGCAGCATTACAAAATCAAATCCTTGCTGAGACACATAAAAATACACTCATTGGGTAGATTATTTGGGGCACTAATACTGGTTAGGGCCTCCTTTTGCTTTCAAAACCACTTCAGTTCTTTGTGGTATGGGTTTTACAAGATGGTGGGAACATTCCTTTGACATTCTTGTTCATTTCTGCATGATTGCATCATGCATTTTTTGCAGCATTGTCAGTTGCACTTTCATGCTGTGGATCTCCCATTCTGCCACATCCCAAAGGTATTCTATTGTATTCAGATCCAGTGACTAGGACTGGCCACTGAAGAAAACTTACGTTATTGTCATGTTCATGAAAAGCAGTTTGAGATGACATTTGCTTTGTGACATGGTGCATTATTATGCTGGAAGTAGCCATTAGAAGAGTGGCAAATTGTGGGTATGAAGGGATGCACATGGTCAGCAAGAATATTGAAATAGGCTGTCGCATTCAAGAGATGATTGATTAGTACAAGAAGGTCCAAAGTGTGCTAAGAAATTGTTCCCCACACCTTCACACCACCACCACCAGCCTGGATTGATGATACAAGGCCGGTTGAGTGCATGAATTCATGCTGTTGCTGCTAATTTCTGACTCTACCACCTGTGAGCCTCAGCAGAAATCGAGATTCATCAGACAAGGCTGCAATTTTTTTCAGTCTTCATCTGTTCAGTTTTGTTGAGCCAATGCCTACTGCAGCCTCAGTATTCTGTTCTTGGCCGACAGGAGTGAAATCCTCATGTGGTTTTCTGCTGTTGTAGCTCATCTGTCTTAAGGATTGATGTGTTGTGAGATGCTCTTCTGCTCACCACAGTTATACAGGGTGGTTATCTGTGTTGCTATAGCCTTTCTATCAGCTCGAAGCAGTCTGGTCATTCTCATATGACCACTCTTATTAACAAGGCATTTCTGTTCTGTCTTTTTGTTTTTTTTTTATTCAGTCTGAGTAAACTCTACAGGCTTTGTGCATGAAAATCCCAGTAGATCAGCAGTTACAGAAATACTCAGACCTGCCCATCTGGCACCAACAATATGCCACGGTTGAAATTACTGAGATTACATTTTGTTTCCAGTTCTGGTGTTTTATGTGAACATTAACTGAAACACCAGACCTGTATCTTCATTCTTTTATGCAGTGAGCTGTTTCCACATGATTGACTGATTAGATATTCACATGGGTAAGCAGGTGTTCCTAAAAAATTCTCAGTAAGTAAACATTTCAAAGCATAAAATGTGATACATTCCTCTACTGAAAAAGCTTTTTCCTTGTGTAGCTGGAGTGTATTCTGGCTGCAAGAGGTGCATAGTGGGAGCCAGAGCTGAGCATATTAAAATACTGCAGCATGTCTAAATTGGACCAATTAAGAGGGGCGAGTTAATGAAACCTTTACATCTGTGGGAGATAGGGTGAGAATTAAATGCATATATAAAACCAATGGGGGTCATGGGTACTGCCAAGTCCTTGTATCTAGGGGAGAGAACATCTAGTGCCACATAACAATGCTTCAAATACATGATATATGACAAGCAAAAATATCCAAATACGTAAACTACAAGAGAGAAGTCGTCACACATGAAATTGTATAAAAATATACATTTTGAGCATAATCAGAGCTGAGACTGTTTAATGACATGTTTGGAATCACACACAAAGTCTGTAGCAGGGACTGAGCGTTCGGCCTTGTATTCTAATTTTAAATCCAATACCTAATTAGCTACACTCCACTGCCTGCTTAAGAAGAAAACGTCAGATGTTAAAAAAGTACAGCTTGTTTTCGTTTGCATTTGCATTGGAGCTTTGTTTATTTGATAAAGCACCTAATGACAGGTATCATGTCAGACATTGTGAGTTTTAGTAATTTTACAAGACAGATTTATCTTCCACCAGTTGTTTCATCATGTCACATCTCTTCCTTAATGCCAAATTTAATCTTAGAAATACCTGAGAATGTTTTTATTCATTTATACATTTCAGTTTTTCTGTTACCATAAATTAAGACAGACCAAAAGCAGCTGAAATGCAGTGTGAATTGCAGAACTAAATTACTGGGCAAAACTGTTAATTTACTGGCATTTTCTCATGCCCATTTTAAATGAATAAAGTTCATTATAAAGTCAAAATGTTTAGGAATACGTTTGACTTTCTTTTCTTTCTTTTTTTTTTCTTTTTGGTTTTTTGCTTCAACCATTTCAATCCATCCTGTTAATTTGAACCCTCTTTTGTTTGCTGTGCCTGTCACTGCTCTCCATCAGTGCAGCCGCTGCATTTGTTAACATGGGATACCTGTTATTTTCATTATTTAGTCCCAACCCCTATGTCTCCTTCTTCGAAATCACTGAGCACACCCAGTGAAGCAGGCAGCCAGGATTCCATGGAATGTGGACCACTTGGAAGGTAGAGTAAGAACTGCTTGATTTTTATCCCTGATGTAAAATGCCAAAAAAGATTAGTGAATTGTTATTTTAATGAAATCAAACATTTTTCCATGGGTGATCATTTTGCATTTAGGCTGTTTTATCATTCTGTCTCATCCTTCTGAAAAAAATTAATAGACTTCTTGGTGCTGTTCACATTAATTGCTTCAGTACAATTTCACTATGAGTTTCAAAAGCCAAATTAAGGCAAAGTATTCATTCTTCTGGTTCATTAGCTACATGATGCAATGATTTACAAAATAGTTTAGAACTGATGTCCATCCATCAGTGAGGGCTGCAATACAAATTCTCTAGGCAATTGTATTGCATACCAGTTAATTGTCTGAGATTCCATGAGCCATAATCTTTGTGGGCACACACAGGGTATGTAAACTATACCTGAAAGTATCACAACCCAGAGGTGAACCTGGAAACATTGTGAAAAAACATCAGTCTTTATCACACTACATAGGTGAACGATAACTTCTTGAAACTGTATATGAAACTTGTACTCATTCACCAACATAGTGTGGTAGTCCAGTGGCTAGCTTTAGTACGTAGAAACTATAAGCTGTGCTCTATAGCAAGGAAGATTCACCTTCTGAAAACTATTATACTGATGGAACAGCCTTAAACCATTCATTAAGATCAAATAAATCCACCTTTTATAATATGGTGGAACACAGCATTTCAGTTCTTTAGTATCATTCTGTTTTCTGTGGGAGTTGCTCTGGTATTATGCTTAATTTAAAACAGTTTACCCAATCTGCTCTTGCTCCAACTGTTGTCATCTAACAGACCTCAGATACTTTTAATGTTTCATCTTAGAGTTCATCCAGCAATTTTCTGCCTTCCCTTTTCTGTTTTACTGTCATTGGAAACTAAAGCTCTGATTGTACAGTATATCTTGAATGTTATCAATTATCCTGGAGGCAGAAGTTATGATACATCACTCTCATGTGCATCATTCCATCCATGCAACCATCAGTCTGTTTATTTCATCCATTTTAAAAGCCGACTCATTCTAATACATTTCCATCTAATGCGGGACACCACCCTGACAGGGTTATGCACAAGGCACATACCCATCCTGGATGATAAAACAGTCCATTAGATGACACACCAATGCACACATTCACACTCGCTCACGACAGACCATTTTAGAATAGAACATTGGCACCAGGATTTGTTTTACTTCATAGTTACTGTCTGTGATTCATATCAAGCAACTGATGAGAAAACTAGACTTTTTGAAGGAAATAAAACAGCTGAATCTTAGAAGAGAATGATTAGAATAGTTTGGTCATACTTGTTTAATTACTTTGAAAGTATTTTTTGAGTATTTTTGGATTGACACAATAAAGCTAAACATGGCGAATATGGCATATTTAATTAAGATGAGGAGTTCAGTT